>NC_092333.1:48620000-48730000 GCF_046630445.1 Rutidosis leptorrhynchoides
TTTATTGGTTTAGGGTTCCCTTTCACCAAAGACCTCTTTCGTTTATGACTTAGTAATTAGCTAATTATAAGATTAAGATTCAATTGATTACGCGTTCGCTCCACACAATTCACCCCTATTTTGTTCAATCTATGTTACCCGGTTTACCCCCTTGGTCCAGTAAGCACCCAATTGATTAAGACAAATCAATTGAAAACTAGTGTACTAAATTGAAACAGGGTTTTCTTTGTTCAAACAAGATTGCTAATCAACCTAGTAACAATAATCAACACCCACAAGAATGGTTCTTAATCAAAACTCATAATTATCATGCATTAATTAAATCAAACATTAAAGTATCATCCAAACACATACGAATATTCAATCTAGACAAACATTAAAGTGCTTAGCCAACCATGGCTAAAACTAAAATCACAAATAAACAATTAAAAGTATTCATAATGATGATAAGAATTAAACCTAATGAAAATTGTGTTCTTGAATGATGAACGGATCGAGACGCGTTTCCGGAATGATTGATGCGTTAGAATGATCTTGGGATTCCCCAAAAATCACCCTTTTTCGTCAAAAAGCTGCTGGAATTCGTCTAGATGCAAGAATGATTCATTAGGGTAAAAATTCGGCCTTTAAATAGTAAAGTTCTGAAACTGACAGAAAGTGGAGCGGCGCTCCATATAGCTGAAAACTGACTTCTGGATTTCTGAAAACTCTCGAACTGAATTTGCTGCCTACTGGAGCGGCGCTCCATGTTTTTGAGCGGCGCTCCAAACCCTTTTTGCTGAATCCGGACTGTAAAACTCATAAAATCACTCATTTTCGAACCAAACTCGAATCGAACCAATCTCTTTCACTTTCCATAGAAAATCACTAAAACCATCAAATAACTTCAAATTTCATCTCCTTGGTCTTAGAACTCGAACTTTCACAACACTTATCGAAATAACACCAAATCGTATCCAAAAGGACCAAAATGTGATCGATATCGCTAAGGAAAATGTGTAATAAATATGCGATATCAAACAACCCCACACTAGAGTTTTGCTTGTCCTCAAGCAATTAAACTCGATAATAATCTTCTACCATAAAGTAACATCTTCAAAAGTATATGTAGAACCAAATGAACAATCAACAAACCATCGTCTAGTATGGGCACGATTTTGAGTAATTACCAACCATACCTCCCACTTGCATTCCCCCGAAATTAACTTCCCAATCCTCAAGCAATATGAACAAAGTAGCTAAATAAAGTCTTGAATAGCGTACCAAATAAAATGAGGCAAAGAATCTCGAACCATAATGTAAGTCTTCAAAGGAACCGGGAATCAAGTGGGAGCCAAACTCCAAAGATATGACAATTGAACGAATGTGCCAAAAAGAACGCACGGGCTACCCTGCAATTGGTCAAGCCAATGCCTCCCACAGTACCTAACATCGTGAGATGTCGGTAAGAAAATAATGTGCTTAGGAGGATACACATTACGTCCAGATATCATCGATAATCATGAGGTAATCATCTAATCCGTTAAGTCAACCATAAATATTGAAGTTCAATTTGCCTAGCGCACCTGATGTGTAAAATCTAGTATATAATTTATCTTGGAAAATGCCGGTTTAAAGATTACTACACAATAACGGGCAGTGTACCCGATCGTGCAATAGTATAAAGTTGGTAATTCCGAAATCGTTCCAAGGACAGTTTAATGTGAGAATTAAGATTGTAACTAATAAAAATAAACTAAGTTAATCTATGAAAATTGAAAGTACGTGATAATTTGTTTTGTGGCTATTTAACGATTAGCCAAATCAAAGATTGATTAAAAGTAAAAAACAATATTTTTGTGTTTTTAAGTTTATAGAAAATAAATGCAGACTCAACGAAAAGTAAAGATATTTGAATTCAATAGATAAAAGAATGTTCGCCTAGATCTCCTATTCGCAGTGTCGGATGATTTGTTATTAAGCACTAATTCAATTTATCAATACATGCAACTACAGAGTCGGTTTACCAAGAGTTCTCTTTTAGCAAACACGTCAAACTAGGATTTATTGGCTTAGGGTTCCCTTTCACCAAAGACCTCTTTCGTTTATGACTTAGTAATTAGCTAATTATAAGATTAAGATTCAATTGGTTACGCGTTCGCTCCACACAATTCACCCCTATTTTGTTCAATCTATGTTACCCGGTTTACCCCCTTGGTCCAGTAAGCACCTAATTGATTAAGACAAATCAATTGAAAACTAGTGTACTAAATTGAAACAGGGTTTCCTTTGTTCAAACAAGATCGCTAATCAACCTAGTAACAATAATCAACACCCACAAGAATGGTTCTTAATCAAAACTCATAATTATCATGCATTAATTAAATCAAACATTAAAGTATCATCCAAACACATACGAATATTCAATCTAGACAAACATTAAAGTGCTTAGCCAACCATGACTAAAACTAAAATCACAAATAAACAATTAAAAGTATTCATAATGATGATAAGAATTAAACCTAATGAAAATTGTGTTCTTGAATGATGAACGGATCGAGACGCATTTCCGGATAATTGATGCGTCAGAATGATCTCGGGATTCCCCAAAAATCACCCTTTTTAGTCAAAAAGCTGTTGGAATTCGTCTAGATGCAAGAATGATTCATTAGGGTAAAAATTCGGCCTTTAAATAGTAAAGTTCTGAAACCGACAGAAAGTGGAGCGGCGCTCCATATATGGAGCGGCGCTCCATATAGCTGAAAACTGACTTCTGGATTTCTGAAAACTCTCGAACTGAATTTGCTGCCTACTGGAGCGGCGCTCCATGTATTTGAGCGGCGCTCCAGACCCTTTTTGCTGAATCCGGACTGTAAAACTCATAAAATCACTCGTTTTCGAACCAAACTCGAATCGAACCAATCTCTTTCACTTTCCATAGAAAATCACTAAAACCATCAAATAACTTCAAATTTCATCTCCTTGGTCTTAGAACTCGAACTTTCACAACACTTATCGAAATAACACCAAATCGTATCCAAAAGGACCAAAATGTGATCGATATCGCTAAGGAAAATGTGTAATAAATATTCATATATCAAACAACCCCACACTAGAGTTTTGCTTGTCCTCAAGCAATTAAACTCGATAATAATCTTCTACCATAAAGTAACATCTTCAAAAGTATATGTAGAACCAAACGAACAATCAACAAACCATCGTCTAGCATGGGCACGATTTTGAGTAATTACCAACCATACCTCCCACTTGCATTCCCCCGAAATTAACTTCCCAATCCTCAAGCAATATGAACAAAGTAGCTAAATAAAGTCTTGAATAGCGTACCAAATAAAATGAGGCAAAGAATCTCGAACCATAATGTAAGTCTTCAAAGGAACCGGGAATCAAGTGGGAGCCAAACTCCAAAGATATGACAATCGAACGCATGTGCCAAAAAGAACGCACGGGCTACCCCGCAATGGTCAAGCCAATGCCTCCCACAGTACCTAACATCGTGAGATGTCGGTAAGAAAATAATGTGCTTAGGAGGATACACATTACGTCCAGATATCATCGATAATCATGAGGTAATCATCTAATTCGTTAAGTCAACCATAAAGATTGAAGTTCATCAGGCTTAAAAGCTGATATCTTACCTTTCCGGAGGTTATTCACTGGGAATATGATCTATCACAGAATTGTGTATCATGGTGCGCTTCCCATTTGACGAGACAGATCTCCCTCATCGAGATAAGTCTGACTACCAGTTTCTCTGTTTGATGTTGAGGCCTGGTAGATTTCCAGTCGATTTTAGCAATGACTTTTCAAGACTTTTCGTCACCCTACAACTGGTCTGGACTACAACTTCTGAAATAAATCGGCAAGTGTGTCGATTTGGAGACTTTACTCCTCGGGTTATGTAAAGTGGTCGGGTGCAACATTGTCCTTGTTAGGAGAAATAATGAGGATCAAACTACTAAAGTTTTCGATCTAGCGCATGGCCCGGTTTCGACCACACGCTACTATCACCGTTCATACGGTTGACACCCGCCTTGGTGCAAGTGACCCACGATTGAATTCCTAAAGAATTCGTAGGATTTTACATTCAATGGTAATGAACGTGGTTGGAATTAATTCCAAGTTGCCTACTTCCCACATGAAAAGCTTTTCTGCTTGTTTTAAGAAAGGTTTGAAGTAGATACTACCCTTCCGATAAATCCCAAAAATCTTTGGGTGCCATAGCTTTTGACTATGGGTTGTGTTTGAAAGAACCCGTTCATATACATTATAAACGATTCACAATAGTTGATTACATTGCGAGGTATTTGACCTCTATATGATACATTTTACAAACATTGCATTCGTTTTTAAAAGACAATCTTTCTTTACATCAAAAATTGACAGGCATGCATACCATTTCATAATATTCAATATCCAACTATAAATTGATTTAATAATAATCTTTGATGAACTCAATGACTCGAATGCAACGTTCTTCGAAATATGCTATGAAAGACTCCAAGTAATATCTTTAAAATGAGCAAATGCACAGCGGAAGATTTCTTTAACACCTGAGAATAAACATGCTTTAAAGTGTCAACCAAAAGGTTGGTGAGTTCATTAGTTTATCATAATCATTTATTTCCATCATTTTAATAGATCACAATAATTTCATTTCCAGTTCTCATAAATATACGTCCCATGCATAGAGACAAAAAATAATCATTCATATGGTGAACACCTGGTAACCGACATTAACTAGATACATATAAGAATATCCCCTATCATTCCGGGATTCTCCTTCGGACATGATATAATTTCAAAGTACTAAAGCATCCGGTACTTTGGATGGGGTTTGTTAGGCCCAATAGATCTATCTTTAGGATTCGCGTCAATTAGGGTGTCTGTTCCCTAATTCTTAGATTACCAGACTTTAATAAAAAGGGGCATATTCGATTTCGATAATTCAACCATAGAATGTAGTTTTAATTACTTGTGTCTATTTCGTCAAACATTTATAAAAGCGCATGTATTCTCAGTCCCAAAAATATAAAAGGTAAAAAGGCAAATGAAACTCACCATACTGTATTTCGTAGTAAAAATACATATAACGTCATTGAACATGTGCAAGGTTGGCCTCGGATTCACGAACCTAAATTAATTATATATATTTATATGTTGGTCAATATTTGTCTAACAAATTAGATCAAGTCATAGTATACCACAATCCTAATGCTCGAGACAAATATGCAAAAGTCAACAAAAGTAAATTTGACTCAAAATAATTTCCAAAAATCTATACATGATTAATATATAGTTTAAATATCGTCGTTTTATATTTTTAAATATTTTTAAAAGATTTATTAGAGTAAATAATATAATTTATTTATTAATAAATAAAATTTTATATTATATTTATATAATAAAATATACTTTTATATATATTAAGTAATAAAATTTATAGGGTTCATTTAATATTATAAAGATAATATGATAGGTATTATTAAAGTAAGTTATTACACATAGTAAAATATGTTTGTATCAAATATTTATTTAATAAAATAATATCTATAATGATAGTAAGTAAAAGTTGTATTATTTTGTAATAATAATTATTATTATAAAAATATCAATATTTATAATTACTAAGATGACATTATGATAAACGATAATTCTAATTATGATTACTTTAATATTTACGATAATTTTTAATATTATCTTTAAAATAATAATTCTATTTAAAATAATAATAATAATGATATTTTATAGTAACAATGACATTTCTATTAAAATGATAATTTTTGTTAAAATGATAGTTTTAATACTAACGATAATTCTAATAATAATAGTAATGATAAAAATAATAAGAACGATAATTTTATCTAAATCAATATCTTATAATATTTTAATTTCATCATGATACTCTTACCCATTATTTCCTAATCGTTTCGTTTAATTGCTTTTAATCGTCTTTTATATCGTGTTCGTAATAATGATAATAATAGTAATCAAAATAATTAGGTGTTACAAATATTTGTTTTAATTACACTAATATTAATAATGATAGTTACTATAACATTATTAGCGATAATACTAATAATTATCTTAATGATAATATAGTAATAATAATATTAACAATAACAATAACCATTTTTAAATAATGATATATATATATATTAATAATGATGATAATAATAATAATACCAATAATAATAACAATAATAATAATAATAATAATTGGATAATAATAATACTAATTATAACTTTAACGATAATAACGATAGTAATAATAATAAAAAATAACAATTTTTTTAATGATAAATCCTTTTATTGATAAAGATAATAATAATAATAATAATAATAATAAGATAAAACTAGAACGACGATAATAACGACGATAATAATAATCATTTTTAATAATAATACAAAAATTCGATGGACTAAAACTTCAAATCCGTTCATCGAAATCATTCGATATCTAAATGAAAAGTTCTTAATTTTTCGTTAGCTTTCCAACGACATGCATATCTTATACCTTATCTCAGTCGTATATATAACTAATTCAGGATTCAACATAACCTAACTAAAGGCAATATCAAAAGTACAAATATGCATAATCCTATATACTCGAGCACTAGTCAAGGATACACTATTAGTATGTAAAAGTTAAATTATGAGTACTCACGTATCAATATTGAGATTCAATATTGCAGGAAAGGTACGTAGACGCAACGGAGATGATAAACACTATATTGACCTCACGAGCATACCCATGAACCATACCCAATCACCTCCATAGCTATAACCCATAATTTCCTTAATCCAATCCCACTCGAAAAACAATTTCAAAATCACTCGAACAGCACTCTGACGTAATATTTTATGTATACTAATAATATCTTGAAATAATACGGAGTAAATATATATATGTAAATCGATTGAGAGAGTTTAGAGAAAAATATTTTCAAGTTTCTATGAAATAATGAAACCTATTGAATTCTATTTATAATAGATTTTTGAATTATTAAAGTGAATTATTAAAGTATGAATTATTAAAGTGAATTATTAAAGTATGAATTATTAAAGTGAATTATTAAAGTATGAATTATTAAAGTGAATTATTAAAGTATGAATTGTTAAAGTAAATTATTAAAGTATGAATTATTAAAGTGAATTATTAAAGTTAAAGTAAAGTAAAAATAAAGTAAAGGTAAAGTTTAAGTATAGTAAAAGTATAAAACTATGTACGTATAATACGCGTATAAATATATATAATATTAATTTAAATCGTTATATATATTTAATAAAATAAAATATAAATATCGTTATCTTTATCATACTGGTTAAGTAATGAGTTGTCAAAAGTGGTTCTAGATATTTATAAAAGTTATATACGTTTTAATAATAAAGTTCTTTTTAAACTGAAAACGTTTTTGTACGTTTGAAACTAAATCAAATAAATATAATAATTTTGTTTTCCAAAACCAAATATATTTTTAAGAATCATTTTGTTTAAAGGTTAAAATAATGGAAATCGTTATATCATAAAATGTTTTAGAAAAGTAGAATCATATATATTCATAATAGGTTTCAAGTTTTTAAATTACAGTTTGTTGGTGAAGCATGGGATAAAGTTCAAAGGTTAAATAAACGTATGAAATCATCTTAATGAAAAATGTCGAGTTACTTAACTTGTCGATATCCAACCTCTAAGTTATTTACACTTCACGTTCTTACTTGTAAATCACTTTACCATTTTCCGAATGTTGTCAAAAACAATAGATTTCTTAAATCACAGTGGACCTCATAACATAGACCCGTAATCATATCATAATGTATCTAATAAATCAATCATTTGATATTATCTTCTAATTCCATTGATAAACATATTGAAACAAATACGTTCATGTAAAGTATTATACGTTTAATACTTTATTAATTTTCTCAAGTTATAATATATATATACATATTTATTTATATATAACGGTTCGTGAATCGTCGGAATTTGGTCGAGGTTATAATGAATGTATGAACACAATTTAAAATTCTTGAGATTTAACTTAACAAACTTTGCTTATCGTGTCGGAATAATATAAAGATAAAGTTTAAATTTGGTTGGAAATTTCCGGGTTGTCACAGTACCTACCCGTTAAAGAAATTTCGTCCCGAAATTTGAGTAGAAAGGTCGTGAATGATAATAAGTATGTTTTCATGATGCATACAGGCTGAAAATTAGAGTTTTATCATCAGCGAATAATTTGGATAAACAATCCATTTATATGAAGAGTACGAATGAAGCTAACATAGAAGAGTGAAATGAGTAAGTGTAGATTCATCTTATCATTTGATGTAGATATGATTGATTTCCAGATTTCAAGGGATTTGAAGAAAATCTTTGTAATAAGATTTGATTCTCCGGTAACAAAAGGAATTTGGATCCGCTTTAAATGCGATAGTCGATTTTAATTGTTTTATCGGAGATTTTCTTATAAATTCACCTCCTTCGTTTTCTTACAACTCACACCTTCTGTTGATGCATTTTATGCAAGTTCCTAGACATCTACCCACGTCTATTGCAGGTACAACAGTTTACAGGCCACCATGATCGTTCGTTATTATCCTATCCGTGTTTGTATGTGGTTATAGCAACTGCAGGAACGAGATTTAGATGTTTGACTATGTTACACTTAGTCAGACGTCCAAGTGAAGCCTCACTCGTACGGTTGATAGGCTCATACGCACGGTTGATACTGAGCTAAGTCACAATTACAACCTAAATGAGAAGACACGAGTGAGTGATCACCCGTACGGCTGATGAAGCCAACTCGTATGTGTGATGGATGAATCGTACGGGTGAGTCAACAGCAGGGGTATATAAAGTCTTATGTTCATCATTTTAGGTTAAGCCTCTCATTTGTTACACACACTCAGATCTGGTGAGCTCCTCTGATTCTCTCTCAACCCAAATCACCCAGGTGGTGAATAATAGCTCTAGGTGTTGATCTAATCACACTTGATTTAGTTATGGTATGACTAAATTAATCCCAAAAAGCTTAACCTATTTACTAGAGGGTTTGATTCACTTATTCCGTCATTGTGTGAGTTAAATCTGTTGATTTCTAAGTTCCTAGTCATGTTTCATCACCTTCTATTCTTTCCCCCTCAACTCATATTTTAAAGTGTTCATCAATATGCTCCATCCAGTTCTGATTCTCGATATATTTATAACTTTCATATCGGTCATTCTTCTTTTTCATCTACCGCCAGAAGAATCTATTTACTTCTACTATACTCTTGGGTTTATAGTGTTTCTAGTTCTCCCGTGTCTTTATATTGCTATATGCATCGATATATATGGTTTATAGTTTTTGATTTGTCGTTGGACTTTATATCTTCCCTTATATTTCAAAGTCTCTATTTCTATCTTCTATAATCATTGTCATCCACAGTTAATACTCTCTTTTATTTGCAGCAATTTATACCCCAATTTCTATTTCAGAGTTTTGTCCTTTCGTTTCTTCTTTTTGCGATTAAGCACCGCTTGTAATGGTCCAGAATTCACAGATATGAATTTCGGAATAAACATTGTTAATGTTCTAGGAAGGAAATTGTGATGGCACGATCTTGACTTGTCAAATTACTAGAATACCTTGGAAAAGGCCGAATCATCAAGAAATATTTTCTTGATATTTTAGAGGTTAAATAGAATACAAGAGTCGTATAACATGGCACATGATGATGTTATGATCTGTGAATCATCACGTTCTATTTAGAAACTCAACATGAATTACTGTAATATAATCACGTTGATCAAGTGTCATTATATTATACTAACTCATGCTTCAGTTTCCAACACTACTTCAAAAACATTCATATTTTAAACTCAAAGGTTTACAGAGTATAGGAACTAAACAGTTTCCTTTTTGATGTAATACAGATAGCGCAAAGAGATAAATGATTCCAGATAAGAATAGTTATGGAAATATCTTCAGAAATATGGAGGATATTTATAATGAAAGATACGATGATATCTTAGAATTTCTAATATCAGAGGATGATGAAGAATATTATCTGTAAGGGTTTAGTGTCAGGAGCAAGGTATTCGTTAATGACTTCAGCAGACACTGAATCATTTGGATTCTTTGAAGGCATGTTCAGTCTTTTTGATTTGTCTACAGCCTCCTTCATACTTTGCTCAATTCGTTTTTCAGTTCCAAAACTTCTCTATTTCTGAGCTTTGTTAATACACTAATCTTTATCATCAAACTTTTTACTGCTAAGTTCGTTTACAGTTTTTGTTGCTTCATCAGCATTTCGAGAACTAGTTCGCGGTTCAGAGTGTTTTTCAGAAACTTCACATTCGAAGTATGTAACCCTTGGAAATAGACGTTATGTATAACTGTTGGCGTCAACATGCTGTGAGATTTCAAAATACTGATTGCTAATTTCCAATGATTCGTATGGTAATTCTCGTTACAAGAGGCAGATGAGTAAATGATGAGGTTTTGATAAATATAAAGATTCTTCGGAATGCCCAAGATCAGTGAAGTTGTTGGTAAGTTTATTGCTAATGTGGTGGAATATGAAAGGTTCTCCGGTAACAAAAGGGTAATCACATATATCAAAATTATGATAAGGCTACCCCGAATGAAAAATCGAAGTTGTCTTGCTGGAGCTGTGATATAATTTGCTACTTTGCAAAGGAATTGCAAGGTTATTTTTGCTAATAAATGCCAAAAGATCTGACACAGATATGTGTTGAATTATGACTTTGGTTTCGAGAGCTTTTTAAGTACATAACTGTGGGTAATATGTGGTTGGATCATCATCTCGATTGCTCATTATTTGAAGTGTCTTCAGAGATTTTCGAAGGGTTTGAACACAGATTGTAATTGTTTGTATACATTTGATGTTCTAACACATTTTTGAAGTCAAAATATAGCTTTGAAAGATGTAGGAATCTAAAAGTGATGGTACCGGTTATATCTCGAATTGAATTCTGAGATTTTAAAATCAGAATATGTAATTGGGTTTGAATGAGTATGATTGTTTTGATTTCTATGAAAGAATGTATATTATTGTGAAAGTAGGAAGTATAATTGATAATTTGCTTAATCTGATTCGAAGAATGTAACATATTAATTGTGAATTTATATATATCTCTCGGGTATTACCTACCCGTTAAAAAATTTTCACAATTAATATTTTGTACATAAGAATTTTATTACAGTCTTTATGAAAATATATATGTATATATTCTCCTCAGATGTAACATAGATTTTAATGAGTTAATACTAGATTAAACTCATTCGATTTACGGTTGAAACTAGAATTGAATAATTCCTTGAAGGCTTTAGAGGTTACATAAGTATTTCTTCAATAATATTGAAATTATGAATCAATACTTCGTTATTTGTTGAGATGTGATGTTGGTTTTCGTTAAATTCTTGTGAACTTCGCAAAGTACGAATGATGTTATCTGAAAAGTTTCGGTTACATCAATGATGAAGTGTAAAATCAAATATATACTTGATTTATTAGGAATTGGAATTTGTTGAATTAAGACAGAGATTGTAGTTAACGATGGTTAAGTCACGGGCGAGGGACGTACATTATTGCATATTTGTAATATGAATTAATCGAGTAGTTAAGATTCACACACAATAGCTTAGCACGGAAAGATTTATTTTTTATTTCAAAATATATATATAAAATATATATATAATTTCTTCAGAGGGAATGAGTTAATTCTTCATAACTTGTTGATACAATATACACGTTATTGATTCGTAATGATGTCCACAGTGATTCTTGAACTGACGGAGTTTGTGATATTATAGGTGTTGTTGATTCTGATGTTGACTGTACTGACGATGCTGGTGACGTTGACGGTACTGTTGATGCTGTTGGTAAAACAAGTTTAACTTGTTAATCATACACCATTTTTTTTCAGGGTTTCTACTCTTCCTTCTATCATTTTGATTCGCTTAACTGATTTATGGTTATGGCTAGATTAGATAATCTCTAAGACTTTAGAGATTATATAATCGCCGCGGAATGTTTCTCCAATGAAGTTATGAATTAATACTTCGTCAGTTATTGTTGTTGGTACTCCTTGGTATCTATGGTGCGTATGACGTTGATACTAGTGGGACAGATTGTGAAGTTGAGGTTTACAACGTGGTTGTAGTTGGAGGTGGTAATGGTACTGTTGGCGTTGATGATGGTGGTACTGGTTATGCTGCTGGTGCTGCTGCTGGTGTTTGTAATCTCTGCACCATATTCTCCAAAGCCACTACCCGAGCATGAAGTTCGTTGACTTCTTCTATTATTCCAGGATGATTGTCGGTCGGAATGAGCGGATAAATAAAATCTAGAATTTGATGTAGTATATAATCGTGATGAGATACCCTGGAAATGAGAGAGAAAATGGTGTCTCGAACAGGTTCACCGGTAAGTGCTTCAGGTTCTTCGCCAAGAGGGCAATGTGGTGGATGGAAAGGATCGCCTTCTTCTTGTTTCCAATGATTGAAGAGGCTACGAACCCATCCCCAATTCATCTAGAATAGGTGATGACTGATTGGTTGATCCATTCCGGTCACACTGCTTTCGGAGCTTGAGTGAGATTCCATTTCAGAATCCGAGTGACTTGAACTGATGACAAATTCCATTTCGTACGATTGGATAAAGGATTTTCGATATAAAATGATTTTTCGGCTATCGGGTGGTATTCTATTTACATAGGATATCTATATATAGATATCAAAAGATTTCATAGATTACGGAGGAATTTGCGGGATATGTCAGGCAAAGTTTAAAGTAACAGATACGATAAGATATGATTTAGCAGATACGCTAAGATATGAATTTTTGTCTATACACTACTCATGCAATTAATGTAGCAAGATGTGTCTAGACTAATAATGATAAGCAGGTAATTTCCTATGGATGATAAGCAGATGATTTCCGACTAGAAATGATAAGCAAAACTTTTAACATGCAGACACGGTCGAAGTCCAGACTCACTAATGCATCCTAACGACTTATCAGTTAGACACACTAATGCAGACCTGGTTCGCTAAGACCACCGCTCTGATACCAACTGAAAGAACCCGTTCATATACATTATAAACGATTCACAATAGTTGATTACATTGCGAGGTATTTGACCTCTATATGATACATTTTACAAACATTGCATTCGTTTTTAAAAGACAATCTTTCTTTACATCAAAAATTGACAGGCATGCATACCATTTCATAATATTCACTATCCAACTATAAATTGATTTAATAATAATCTTTGATGAACTCAATGACTCGAATGCAACGTTCTTCGAAATATGCTATGAAAGACTCCAAGTAATATCTTTAAAATGAGCAAATGCACAGCGGAAGATTTCTTTAACACCTGAGAATAAACATGCTTTAAAGTGTCAACCAAAAGGTTGGTGAGTTCATTAGTTTATCATAATCATTTATTTCCATCATTTTAATAGACCACAAGAATTTCATTTCCAGTTCTCATAAATATACGTCTCATGCATAGAGACAAAAAATAATCATTCATATGGTGAACACCTGGTAACCGACATTAACTAGATACATATAAGAATATCCCCTATCATTCCGGGATCCTCCTTCGGACATGATATAATTTCGAAGTACTAAAGCATCCGGTACTTTGGATGGGGTTTGTTAGGCCCAATAGATCTATCTTTAGGATTCGCGTCAATTAGGGTGTCTGTTCCCTAATTCTTAGATTACCAGACTTTAATAAAAAGGGGCATATTCGATTTCGATAATTCAACCATAGAATGTAGTTTCAATTACTTGTGTCTATTTCGTCAAACATTTATAAAAGCGCATGTATTCTCAGTCCCAAAAATATAAAAGGTAAAAAGGCAAATGAAACTCACCATACTGTATTTCGTAGTAAAAATACATATAACGTCATTGAACATGTGCAAGGTTGGCCTCGGATTCACGAACCTAAATTAATTATATATATTTATATGTTGGTCAATATTTGTCTAACAAATTAGATCAAGTCATAGTATACCACAATCCTAATGCTCGAGACAAATATGCAAAAGTCAACAAAAGTAAATTTGACTCAAAATAATTTCCAAAAATCTATACATGATTAATATATAGTTTAAATATCGTCGTTTTATATTTTTAAATATTTTTAAAAGATTTATTAGAGTAAATAATATAATTTATTTATTAATAAATAAAATTTTATATTATATTTATATAATAAAATATACTTTTATATATATTAAGTAATAAAATTTATAGGGTTCATTTAATATTATAAAGATAATATGATAGGTATTATTAAAGTAAGTTATTACACATAGTAAAATATGTTTGTATCAAATATTTATTTAATAAAATAATATCTATAATGATAGTAAGTAAAAGTTGTATTATTTTGTAATAATAATTATTATTATAAAAATATCAATATTTATAATTACTAAGATGACATTATGATAAACGATAATTCTAATTATGATTACTTTAATATTTACGATAATTTTTAATATTATCTTTAAAATAATAATTCTATTTAAAATAATAATAATAATGATATTTTATAGTAACAATGACATTTCTATTAAAATGATAATTTTTGTTAAAATGATAGTTTTAATACTAACGATAATTTTAATAATAATAGTAATGATAAAAATAATAAGAACGATAATTTTATCTAAATCAATATCTTATAATATTTTAATTTCATCATGATACTCTTACCCATTATTTCCTAATCGTTTCGTTTAATTGCTTTTAATCGTCTTTTATATCGTGTTCGTAATAATGATAATAATAGTAATCAAAATAATTAGGTGTTACAAATATTTGTTTTAATTACACTAATATTAATAATGATAGTTACTATAACATTATTAGCGATAATACTAATAATTATCTTAATGATAATATAGTAATAATAATATTAACAATAACAATAACCATTTTTAAATAATGATATATATATATTAATAATGATGATAATAATAATAATACCAATAATAATAACAATAATAATAATAATAATAATTGGATAATAATAATAATACTAATTATAACTTTAACGATAATAACGATAGTAATAATAATAAAAAATAACAATTTTTTTAATGATAAATCCTTTTATTGATAAAGATAATAATAATAATAATAATAATAATAATAAGATAAAACTAGAACGACGATAATAACGACGATAATAATAATCATTTTTAATAATAATACAAAAATTCGATGGACTAAAACTTCAAATCCGTTCATCGAAATCATTCGATATCTAAATGAAAAGTTCTTAATTTTTCGTTAGCTTTCCAACGACATGCATATCTTATACCTTATCTCAGTCGCATATATAACTAATTCAGGATTCAACATAACCTAACTAAAGGCAATATCAAAAGTACAAATATGCATAATCCTATATACTCGAGCACTAGTCAAGGATACACTATTAGTATGTAAAAGTTAAATTATGAGTACTCACGTATCAATATTGAGATTCAATATTGCAGGAAAGGTACGTAGACGCAACGGAGATGATAAACACTATATTGACCTCACGAGCATACCCATGAACCATACCCAATCACCTCCATAGCTATAACCCATAATTTCCTTAATCCAATCCCACTCGAAAAACAATTTCAAAATTACTCGAACAGCACTCTGACGTAATATTTTATGTATACTAATAATATCTTGAAATAATACGGAGTAAATATATATATGTAAATCGATTGAGAGAGTTTAGAGAAAAATATTTTCAAGTTTCTATGAAATAATGAAACCTATTGAATTCTATTTATAATAGATTTTTGAATTATTAAAGTGAATTATTAAAGTATGAATTATTAAAGTGAATTATTAAAGTATGAATTATTAAAGTGAATTATTAAAGTATGAATTATTAAAGTGAATTATTAAAGTATGAATTGTTAAAGTGAATTATTAAAGTATGAATTATTAAAGTGAATTATTAAAGTTAAAGTAAAGTAAAAATAAAGTAAAGGTAAAGTTTAAGTATAGTAAAAGTATAAAACTATGTACGTATAATACGCGTATAAATATATATAATATTAATTTAAATCGTTATATATATTTAATAAAATATAAATATCGTTATCTTTATCATACTGGTTAAGTAATGAGTTGTCAAAAGTGGTTCTAGATATTTATAAAAGTTATATACGTTTTAATAATAAAGTTCTTTTTAAACTGAAAACGTTTTTGTACGTTTGAAACTAAATCAAATAAATATAATAATTTTGTTTTCCAAAACCAAATATATTTTTAAGAATCATTTTGTTTAAAGGTTAAAATAATGGAAATCGTTATATCATAAAATGTTTTAGAAAAGTAGAATCATATATATTCAAAATAGGTTTCAAGTTTTTAAATTACAGTTTGTTGGTGAAGCATGGGATAAAGTTCAAAGGTTAAATAAACGTATGAAATCATCTTAATGAAAAATGTCGAGTTACTTAACTTGTCGATATCCAACCTCTAAGTTATTTACACTTCACGTTCTTACTTGTAAATCACTTTACCATTTTCCGAATGTTGTCAAAAACAATAGATTTCTTAAATCACAGTGAACCTCATAACATAGACCCGTAATCATATCATAATGTATCTAATAAATCAATCATTTGATATTATCTTCTAATTCCATTGATAAACATATTGAAACAAATACGTTCATGTAAAGTATTATACGTTTAATACTTTATTAATTTTCTCAAGTTATAATATATATATACATATTTATTTATATATAACGGTTCGTGAATCGTCGGAATTTGGTCGAGGTTATAATGAATGTATGAACACAATTTAAAATTCTTGAGATTTAACTTAACAAACTTTGCTTATCGTGTCGGAATAATATAAAGATAAAGTTTAAATTTGGTTGGAAATTTCCGGGTTGTCACAGTGTTGTCTAAGCAAACACAAGTACGTAGCTATTGTTCCTAAAAAGGACAACATTGGTGAAGCTCAAGGTTCCTCTTCCCACATTATCACACCATTAGATGATGTAATAATAAAATGATATAGTTTCGGAAGTCTGGTAACACCCTGTTTCTATTTCTGAAGTTTCAGTAGTACGGGACACCGTCCAAGGGATGGGACGCCGTCCAGATGTGAAGCATGGGACGCCGTCCAAGGGTCGGGACGCCGTCCAACTTGTCTATCGAGCCAGCTGTGTTTTTATTTTAAAAAGGGGTAAAATGGTCATTTCACTTGGGTGCCGGTTTGGAGCCTTCAAGGCTGGTTCCTTGGTCATTTTGGATCATATTTCACACACACAAACACACTCCTCAAACCCTAGTGAGAGAAACTCACTTTTAGTGAGAGAGAGCTTGATTTGGAAGGGAATGAGTCAATTTCTCGCAAAAGCTCGGGTTCTAAAGTTGTTCATCTCGCTCCTAGCTACATTGTGGTGGTATTGGTAAGCTCAAACTCCGAATTTCATTTGTTAGATTTGATGTTCAAGTTAGGGTTTTGAGCTAGATTGTTGTGAAACTCTTTTAGATGATGAAGTAGGTTCATGGTGACTTGTTAATCTTGTCACTTGGCGGGTTTTGGGTTGGTTGACGTTTTAGCCTTGATTAGGGTTTGATCTTGAGTTTAATCACTAGGTTTAGTGATTATGAAAGTGTTGAAACTCTTTTGGGTGAGTTTGGCTAACTAATTTTGAAATGGGTCAAAATTAGGGTTTTGGTGTCAAAATGGGTATGACACGTGTTTAACACTTGTGTTCGGGTTTAATTGGTGTGTTAGGACCATTTTCACTCGTGTTAGTGATTATTGGTTAGTTTTGGGTGCGGTTTGTACTTGGAAGTGCATTTGGGTCGAAATTGCACAATGTGTCATATGGGTTGGTTTGTAAGTCAACCCTAATCGTGTTAATGTATTTGTGATAATGGAATAGGTACTTTCCATTGGCGCGTTGCGGATTATTTGGAAGCATTCATCAAGACGACGTGGTGAGTGTTAATATCCTATGTGCATATGTATGTGTAGGATGGGTGCGGGTCGGGGTGAAGTGTTTCTTGGTTATAGAGCTCACTTCACATATAGGTGGATTTGATGGACTTGTGTATAGGTCTAATTGGCACGGTTGTGCGTTTTGGTTGGCCACCTTTGACGGGGTACACAATTTTTGTGTACATTATCACACGCGGTATGATGTGGATTATATAACCCCAATGGCGAAGGGTTAATATTGTGATGCGGACTTAGATATAACCCCAATGGCGAAGGGTAGTATTGTGAGTGGAATAATTATACGTATGTGTATATGGCGTATTTATTTGTGAATGTTATGGTATGAACCATCGAGCCGGTAGTGCCATAATGTGTGTGTGTGATAGGATGTGAACCACGTGCCGATAGCATCGAATGTGAACCACAAGCCGGTAGCACTATAATATAATTGATGTGAACCACGAGCCGGTAGCATCGAGTGTGAACCACGAGCCGGTAGCACTATAAAATAATTGATGTGAACCACGAGCCGGTAGCATCGAGTGTGAACCACGAGCTGGTAGCACTATAAAATAATTGATGTGAACCACAAGCCGGTAGCATCGAGTGTGAACCACAAGCCGGTAGAACTATAAAAGAGTATGACTCAATTGCGTATGGTGTGAACCACGAGCCGGTAGCACCATAGCGTTATGGTTAACCTTGGGAGTTTTACGCGTTGTTATATATATATATATATATATATATATATATATATATATATATATATATATTGTATACGTATAATGTTGTAGTGACGTGATGTAGCTAACCTTCTGGTTGTAGCTTATTGGCATTGTTCGCAACGTTGTTTGCGAACTTACTATATTGTTGGTGTTGTTAGCTTGTGCTTAGTGAACGTACGGTATGCTAGGTTTAGCTTGCCTTATACTTGGATGCTTCGGTATGCGCTATTTGATTATTATTGTGGCGTGTCCATTTTATACATATATATGTATGTAGTATATTTTCACTCACTAAGCGTTAGCTTACCCTCTCGTTGTTTACATTTTTATAGATTGCATGGATGCGGTGGCTCGGGTAAGCGTGGGGACTAGTGGACTTGCGTAGTTGCTTTAGAAGACTTGCTTTTGGATTTGTTTAGGATTGGGTAGCGTGTCCCCAATCCCATGCTCGGTCTATGTTTTGTATAAACTAATGGGTCGAAATAGTCACTTGTGGTATTTTGGGTCGATGTGGGCCGGGTGTCGTAAAACTCGGTTTTTATTGTGAAAAACTCTTAGTTTAAACTATTGTAATCTATTGTGAAAGTGTTTTGGTTTAAAAGTGTCGGGAAGCGTGTTTTCGCCCGCGTGTGTTCGAAAAACTGATCAGAATGTTTTAGTACATCTGGACGCCGTCCCAGATGGCTGGACACCGTCCCAGTCTTAAGTGCTGGACGCCGTCCAAGCTTTTGGACGCCGTCCAGATCAACTGGCTCTCAAATTTTTTTTTGTGTGGCACAATTTCGGAAGGTTAACGGGTTGGGTTGTTACAAATGGTATCAGAGCATGGTCTAAGGGATTTAGGTGACTTGAGATAGGTGCCTAGACTTAGACTTTTGTGTGTGCTTATTTGTTACGGGACTTGTAGGATTACGGGTCGGAATGGGTTTAGTTAGTGCCTTGATTGTAGGTTGACTAACGTTTATATTAGTAATGCAGATATTATTAATATGCTATTGTGTTGCGATATTGATTCTTGTGTTGTGTTTTATTTGTGGTTGTGTTTGTTTATATCATCGAGCGAGGCGGTCATTGTACTAACGAGTCGATGCGGCGTGTGTGCGTAATAAGGACTTGCAAACCTTATTACGGGTGCAAATCGTGTCTAACGAGTGATGTACGACGAGTGTTTAGCAAGATGGGGCGGTGTTGTGCGTGTGCTTTATACGTTCGTTATCTAATTGCTTTTGCATTCCTTAGAATGGCGACGGGAAACGAGATCGAGGCGAATGACGCGGAGTTTAACGCTAGAGTTGCAGCCGCCGTTGCGGAGCAAATGAGTGCGTTTCGAGAAGAAATGGATAGGAAGTATTCCGAACTTCAAAGTAGTGGTGAAATGAAGCGTTGTCTTAAGAGCTTCATGAGGACTAAACCCCCGATGTATGACGGAAAACCGGATCCTTTGGTAAGCACAACTTGGATCTCGGATGTTGAAGGGTGTTTTCGTACTATTGATTGCCCTCCCGAGAAAAAGACGAGACTCGCTACGAGTTTGTTGCTGGGTAGGGCGAGGGATTGGTTGGATGGTAAGATTGATCTTGTCGGTGGCGAAACGTTTATGGCCTTATCGTGGGACGAGTTTAAGGAGAAATTCTTCGAGGAGTTCCGGACTTCGGCCGATTTGTGGGAATTGCGTAATGAGTTGCGAAATTTGCGACAAGGGTCTATGGATTTGAATATTCTCAAGACGACCTTTATGGCGAAGGCTCATTTTTGCCCGGAGTATTTGGGGAATGATCATTTGTTGATGCAAGATTTCTATCGAACCTTGAATGATGACTTGAAGAGTATTATTAGCAGAGTTCAGGCGAAATCGTTTGCGGAGTTATTCTCCGCGGCTAGAGGTTTCGAGTCGTATTCATGATCGAAGAAGGGTGAACCTTCAAGGGAGAGAAGGGTTGTTTCGTATGGTGCTCCGAGTAAGAGGACTAAGGGTCCGAGTGTGAGCACGGGTGGTACGCGGATGGGTATATCGGATTCTAGTGCGCCTAGATGTTACAAGTGTGGCGTGAGGGGTCACAAGTCTTGTGAATGTTCGGTACCAAAGAGTGATGGTATGGTGTGTTTCAATTGCCAAGAAGAAGGACATCGTAAGTCGGAATATCCCAAGTTAGCGGGGACGGGTGCGGCAAGGAGACGTTAAGGTACGTTTCGTTTTAATAAATATGTCCTTTGATTATTTATTAAGTGCCGTTGAATTTGAGTTTGTAAAATGCCTTGTGTTGTGCATATTGTTGTTACGGGTGACGTTCCTAATGGAAGTACCCTATGGTGATGTTGTGATTAATGGGCGAAGGGCGTAAGACTTGGTGCAACCAAGCATTCCTTAGTATTTGGAAATGTTTCTACCAAGCCATGGAAATGAGTTTTGGTGTTCGATTGTTAAGCGCGTGTTCGCTTGTGTGTTGAAGTTGATGAACCATGAGGTTCGACGGGTGGGATGAAACCCTTGAAATCGAGTGTTTTGGATCTCGATGTATGATGGTAAAGGAGTCTACGTGACGCGACATTAGGTGCCTCTTTTATACCTACTAGCGTGGTGTTCGACTCCGATTATGTTGTGGTTACATTGTACTTAGGGTACCGAAGTGAAACCCTTAGGTACATGAGTGACTAGGTGGAAGTTGACAAACTATAGCAATTGGATGATTGCGAGAGTAAAGTTTGTGTAGTTTGTGATGAACTTTTCGTTCGAAGTGTTTAAGGATTGGTTAAAATCCCTCGTATGCTCAAGGTTGGAGCAAGATGTAGTGATGGGTCGTGTGAACCCAATTGTTGGTAAAGTCTACCTTTGGTAGCATTGTACGAGTTGTGGATATTGGAACGTAGTTCCAAGTGGGGGAGTTACACTCCCGCACGAGGAAGTTTTAGTGTGAGATTTCGGATGATGCTTTTGGTAGATCCGGAAATTTGGTCGAGACACAGTTTGGGTCGATTTGTGGTAGAGTACAATTTTGGTTAACTTGTACTTATGATATTGGATTTGTAAATTATCACTGAGGTGGTATATTGGTGAATCTCGTTGAGAGATAATGGACGTGTTTGGCGAGCAAGGTAAAATCCCTCAGTTAAGGGATGTGTGTGAGTCGGGTTCTCTTTTGGAGATTTATTGTTTGGTACCTATGTTCGATATAGGTGGTTCTTGCTCGATTGTGGATGGTTAGTGGTATCCGCTAGGGTTCACTATAGTGCAACAGAGCGCGATGTTGCACTACTCGTTGTTTGAGGCCGAAAGTGCGTATATGATTGATGAAGCATGACCTTCGGGGTCCGCTGACTTCATTGTGGTATTGATGAATGATGAAGCATGACTTTCAGGGTCCGCCGACTTCATCGTGGTATTGATGAATGATGAAGCATGACTTTCGGAGTCCGCTGACTTCATCATGGGAGTATGCGATTGGTGAAGCATGATCTTCGGGTCCGCTGACTTCATCATGAGCGAGGTGATATATCGGTGAAGCATGACTTTCGGGTCCGCTGACTTCATCCGGTGTTGAGATTGGTGAAGCATGGCCTTCGGGGACCACTGACTTCATCAGGAGAGTAGTGTTACGTCGGCATGGCATAACATTATCGGGAAATGCGAGTACCGGTGGGAAATGAGAGTACCATTCTTGAGTTGTGTTGTGGGAACTATCGGTTGTTTTATACGCCGATGGTGGAGTCGTGAGGACCGTGTGGTGTGATTTGTGATGTGATAGCCGTGTTTCGCTCACATGTTGTCACGGGTGTGACAATATCCGATTTTGTACACCTTAGAACTAGCGTTGCCATAGTCATTCTGGGCGCTTTTGGTTTAAACCGTTTGTTATGATGTTACGGTAGTTGTGTATTGGTCGTGTTGCGCACTACAAGGGATGTTAGTGATTGGTGTTATCCGTAAGGATTCGTTTGGATCGGTCTTCATCGTTTCGGGTTGTTGACCTTAGGATTGCGACTTGGTTACCTTAGCATTGTACTTGGTAATGGTACACTAGGGGTTTGATATCTCGGTCAGAGATTGGTTGAGTTTTCCCGATGTTAGGGAATGAGCATGGTCTTAGTGCTCGGAATTATGGATTGATAAATCGCGGGTGACGATTTTAGTTGTTAGAAGCGATTCATTGGGAATAATTGCTTAGAAAAGTCGGATTGGGACTTATGTTTGAGGACCGTGGAGTGTGGTCCGTGTGGGTTAGTGACGAGGATCACGAGGACGTGATCGATTCTAAGTGGGGGAGAGTTATAACACCCTGTTTCTATTTCTGAAGTTTCAGTAGTACGGGACGCTGTCCAAGGGATGGGATGCCGTCCAGATGTGAAGCGTGGGACGCCGTCCAAGGGTCGGGACGCCGTCCAACTTGTCTGTCGAGCCAGCTGTGTTTTTATTTTAAAAAGGGGTAAAATGGTCATTTCACTTGGGTGCCGGTTTAGAGCCTTCAAGGCTGGTTCCTTGGTCATTTTGGATCATATTTCACACACACAAACACACTCCTCAAACTCTAGTGAGAGAAACTCACTTTTAGTGAGAGAGAGCTTGATTTGGAAGGGAAGGAGTCGATTTCTCGCAAAAGCTCGGGTTCTAAAGTTGTTCATCTCGCTCCTAGCTACGTTGTGGTGGTATTGGTAAGCTCAAACTCCGAATTTCATTTGTTAGATTTGATGTTCAAGTTAGGGTTTTGAGCTTGATTGTTGTGAAACCCTTTTAGATGATGAAGTAGGTTCATGGTGACTTGTTAATCTTGTCACTTGGCGGGTTTTGGGTTGGTTGACGTTTTAGCCTTGATTAGGGTTTGATCTTGAGTTTAATCACTAGGTTTAGTGATTATGGAAGTATTGAAACTCTTTTGGGTGAGTTTGGCTAACTAATTTTCAAATGGGTCAAAATTAGGGTTTTGGTGTCAAAATGGGTATGACACGTGTTTAACACTTGTGTTCGGGTTTAATTGGTGTGTTAGGACCATTTTCACTCGTGTTAGTGATTATTGGTTAGTTTTGGGCGCGGTTTGTACTTGGAAGTGCATTTGGGTCGAAATTGCACTAAGTGTCATATGGGTTGGTTTGTAAGTCAACCCTAATCGTGTTATTGTATTTGTGATAATGGAATAGGTACTTTCCATTGGCGCGTTGCGGATTATTCGGAAGCATTCATCAAGACGACGAGGTGAGTGTTAATATCCTATGTGCATATGTATGTGTAGGATGGGTGCGGGTCGGGGTGAAGTGTTTCTTGGTTATAGAGCTCACTTCACATATAGGTGGATTTAATGGACTTGTGTATAGGTCCAATTGGCACGGTTGTGCATTTTGGTTGGCCACCTTTGGCGGGGTACACAATTTGTGTGTACATTATCACACGCGGTATGATGTGGATTATATAACCCCAATGGCGAAGGGTTAATATTGTGATGCGGACTTAGATATAACCCCAATGGCGAAGGGCAGTATTGTGAGTGGAATAATTATACGTATGTGTATATGGCGTATTTATTTGTGAATGTTATGGTATGAACCATCGAGCCGGTAGTGCCATAATGTGTGTGTGTGATAGGATGTGAACCACGTGCCGGTAGCATCGAGTGTGAACCACGAGCCGGTAGCACTATAAAATAATTGATGTGAACCACGAGCCGGTAACATCGAGTGTGAACCACGAGCCGGTAGCACTATAAAATAATTGATGTGAACCACGAGCCGGTAGCATCGAGTGTGAACCACGAGCCGGTAGCACTATAAAATAATTGATGTGAACCACGAGCCGGTAGCATCGAGTGTGAACCACGAGCCGGTAGCACTATAAAATAATTGATGTGAACCACGAGCCGATAGCATCGAGTGTGAACCACGAGCCGGTAGCACTATAAAAGAGTATGACTCAATTGCGTATGGTGTGAACCACGAGCCGGTAGCACCATAGCGTTATGGTGTGAACCACGAACTAGTAGGATTTCATGTCCAAGAAAATGAACATGTGGAACAAAGGTTTTGGCTTCTTTTAAATAACGAAATATGCCATAAAATACCAAGCCAAATCAAATCCAATTTTCATAACAAAGGTTTTGGCTGAATTTTCAGTTGTTTTTCTACTTTTTTTTTATTTTTAAACTAATTTTTCTATTTTTTTTTAAATTTTTCCCCTAATTTTTCAATTTTTTTTTTACGACCAAAACCCGTGAAACGTCAAGTCTTTTAAATCAAAACTAATATGATGATGATTCCATTAACAACCAACCCGAGAGATTTTACAACCCCCACCCCACACATGAGATCAAGTAATGTCCCCATCACTTGAGATCAAAAATAGATAAAAATCGAAAGGGTTACGTGAGAAAGAAAATATAAAAACTTATCGAGCTTAACCACTGATCGCGGAATGCCAGTGACAGATGGCGCTGAACTGACTGCCAGCATAAGAACATCGTCCATTCCCGATCATCACACCAATATCATCAATCATGTAGTTTTTCTGAACTTAATGCCAGACTTAAAAAATCATTTCACCAACAAACCTAAGAAAAGAAAAACAAATGAACTACATAACAGGACAAGGTGGCACCACTCGATGCCGAAACGCCTTGCCTCCAAATTAAGTGTCAAAGTACATAAACAGAATACATAAATATCTAAATACAAACCAACGAAAAGGAAATAGTTTTAAATAAATTACAACAAAAACATGCGCAACCAATCATTCACGGCCATAAATCTCTGGTAGGGTCCCAATCCACACCATAAGTATCCTGGCAAGCTTGGTACGGGTCATATGACGGATCTGGCCTCGGAGGAGTAACGGATGTATAATCAGGGATGGTAGTCCGCGTCGGAATGTAAGCTTCCGGATTCTGACGCATTTGTCTCTGAATTTGCCTCTGATGCATCTCCCACTGATTGTGATCCCGAATACCCCTCACATCATACTCGACCCTATTAATACGCTCACCCAAATTACCAACCGCTATTCCAAACTGTCCTAAAGTTGTGTTAATCGCACCATAACTGTTCTCATGCCAAACCCTTGTATCGTCATTATGCCGTCGCTGCTCCTCCAGCATCCTCTGATTATGCTCAACCTGAGCATTATACACTGACCTACTATACCAATACTCCAAATGCATCCCATCAACGCTGTTAACCAGAGAATCCCAACTTTCTTCACTCAGGGACCACGTACCCGGTACGTTTGCACTCGAACCTCATATGTGGATCGACTACCTCCACGTCCACGACCACGTCCAGCCCCGTCACCTGGTTGTTGTTGATCATCCTCCCATAAAACCCAACCTGTTGGACCTCTTCGGATAAACTCGGCTTTCGAGAAAAATAGAATATTAGTGGGCATAGCGTCAACCCCCAACATATCACACCTAGAAGTCGGGACTGAAAACGCCCGAGCAAACCTCGTCACCAAATGCCCACCTAATAACGGGCGTTCCGTACGTTTATCCGTTCCAATCTCTTGCAACCACACTCCTAACATACAAGGAACATCAATTCTCTCTCTCAATCTAATCTGCTGAAGAATCCAAAGGTCCCGTCGCTGAATCTTATTCGCATTTCCTCTAGCCATGAACATATGAGCAATCATCTTGAAAATAATCTGGTCCTCCAGAAATCGAAGCATTGACTGAACACTTCGACTAGAACTAAACGGACCCGCAGTTTCCTTCGCCACTGTTGGCCAATAATCACTCTCACTAAAAGCCTCCTGCCCAAACACTTTGCATTGAATCAAAAACCACTTTAAATCATTATCATTCAACTCGGGATACAAATCTAACGCCCGAGATACCCCAATCTTACTCGTGCTCCGCTCTAACCCGCCTAACCTGAATGTCAAGAAATCTGCCTCGGTCGGAGAGGCTCGCGGTCGACAACTCACTGTTGAAAAGAACTCGATAGTCAACTGTTCAAAAATATCTTCACGAATTTCAAATAACCTTTCGTATGGTCTCAGCTCTTGACCCGCATATGTTACCCACAAATACTGACGCAACCTTCTAACAATATTATTATCCAATGCTGTAAGTTGCGTCCAATCCAAATAATAAGTTCGTTCGATCGGACGGGCGCTAACTAACATAAGATGTTCCTCTAATTCCTCATCATTAGCGATTTGAGACAACCAGAGTTCCGGGTTATTTGGTGGTTGTCGTGGTTGTTCTGTGTTTCCTCTTGATCTCTGCACACATGAAACAAATAAAGAAAACCAAGCACCAAACTCAAGAGTTAGTGTTAGTCAAAGTAAAAAACACCAAATTCCCATCACAACCAAAACATGTTGCACTTTAATCCACCTTAAAGGCAATCACCAAATTAACCAAGTAACACAAGTAAACATGCCAAGAGCTCAAATCTATGCATATTGCATTATCTCTTAAACATAGCTCATAACAACACAAACAAAACATGACAAACATGATTACATATCACTCTTTTAAACCCCACGAATCTAATAAAATTCATCATGTTTGCAAACTTACTACTAACACAATACTCATCACATCACAAAACACATGTTATGTTCCCTCTAGCATGGCATCATAAATAAATAAATCAAATATAGCTCAAATCATTCAAACCAATTTGACTCGCCCATATGAACACAACCCCACATTAGCTTATGAACATATCAACAATTCAAGAACAAGAACAATTTCAAGCAAACAACTCTTCTATCACTTACAAATTCGGATTCTCAAACACACAAACCCTAGTATCAAGTATAACTTCCAAAAACACCAAGTTAATCATGTAATCAAAGAATACAAGCATAATCTAACAGAACCCATTACTAATTAGAACACAAAACCCCAATTAGACAAACCCCACATTAATTCATCATGTAAATCAAAGATTAAGCATGTAAATACACCTAATTAGATGAAATAAGCAAGATAGAAAACAAATTCACCTTAGGGTGAACCATTCTTGCAAGATGTGGAAGTAATTAGACAAGAAATTGAAGTTTAGAGAATTAGGGTTTTTAGATCTAAGGATTTGTAGGTGTAAGAGAATTGGATAGAATGAAAAGAATGAAAGAGTTTGGTGCAAAATACAGCTGGAACCCGTCCCTTTATTTTTGTGTGTTGAAAAATTCGTTTTTTTTTTATTAAAAAGCAAAACAGTCTGCCCGACAGTTAAATGGAGCGGCGCTCCAGATATGGCGCGGCGCTCAAAAAGCTCGCGCGGCGCTCCATTGGTCATAAAAATCATGTCGAGGAGTTTCAAAAATCTGCACATCAGGTACGTACCATCTGAGCGGCGCTCAAGGTTTTGGAGCGGCGCTCCAAGTACTGATAACCCAGTTTATCACAATTTTAAGCCATTTCAACCCAATATCTCAACCTAAAAACCAACAAACACCCCAAACAAAAAGCCGAGCACGATCACATTGCACATATTATCAAACAAGCACAAAAACATACAAACTCTACAACAATGTGAAGTTTATTACCGAGTCATTCACAAGACTCGTTTCCAACTTCAAGTGACGTTAGGATCGGGTTCAACGTGAACCCCGTCATCAATCTCCAACGGACCATCGAAATATTTCTTCACTCGATGTCCGTTAACCTTAAAGGTAGTATCACTCGCATTTTTCAACTCAATCGCACCGTATGGGTACACCTTAACAACCTCAAATGGTCCCGTCCACCGGGACTTAAGTTTTCCCGGTAAAAGCTTCAATCTAGAGTTAAACAAAAGCACTCGATCGCCCTCATTAAACTCTTTCGGCCCCTTTAACCTTCTATCTTGCCATTGCTTGGGCTTTTCCTTATAAATCAACGAATTTTCATACGCATCAAGGCGTAATTCACCAAGTTCATTCAATTGCCCCGCCCTTAGGCGTCTGGCTTCCTTCAAATCCAAATTGCACTTTTTAAGTGCCCACATCGCTTTATGCTCAATCTCCAACGGGAGATGGCACCCTTTTCCATAAACCAACTGATAAGGAGTGGTACCAATTGGTGTTTTGTAGGCGGTTCGAAACGCCCACAAAGCTTCATCGAGCTTATTCGCCCACTCCTTCGGATTCGATCCCATAGTTTTCTCAAGAATTCCTTTAAGAGCTCGATTGGTATTCTCAACTTGTACGCTCGTTTGGGGATGGTATGAAGTAGAAACTTTATGGAGAACTCCATATCGCTTCAATACCTTCTCCATTTGGGCGTTACAAAAATGAGTACCCCTATCGCTAATTAATGCTTTAGGAGTTCTGAATCGAGAGAATAAACGCTGAAGGAAGGAAATCACAACTCGTGCATCGTTTGTGGCTAAAGCTTGCGCTTCGGCCCATTTAGACACGTAGTCAATGGCAACGAGTATGTAACTATAATTCTGAGATTTCAGAAATGGCCCCATAAAGTCAATTCCCCAAACGTCAAATACTTCGCAAACTTGGATGCTCTGTTGAGGCATCTCATCCCGTTTGGTGACTTTACCGGCCCTTTGACAAGAGTCGCACGATTTGCAAATCAGGTGGGCATCCTTGAAAATTGTCGGCCAAAAGAATCCGGCATCATAAACCTTACGCCCCGTGATTTGGGGTCCAAAATGCCCACCGGTCGGCCCACTATGGCACTCGGTTAAAATACGCATACACTCCTCACCGGAAACACACCGGAGAATAACTCCATCGGGACAACAACGAAAAAGATAAGGATCCTCCCAGAAATAGTACTTAAGGTCACTGAAGAATTTCTTCCTCTTCTGATATGACCACCCTTTTTCCAAGAATCTCCCAACGAGATAATTAGCAATGTCCACGTACCATGGCTCGTCCACCTTGTCCATCTTCATGAGATATTCATCGGGAAAATCATCATGGATGCTCGACTCATGAAGGACTTCGAGATTTAGATTCTCGAGTCTAGACAAGTGGTCGGCCGCAAGATTCTCGGCACCCTTCTTATCCCGGATCTCGATATCGAATTCTTGCAAAAGCAAGATCCATCTAAGCAGTCGAGGTTTAGCATCCAGTTTGGCAAAAAGGTACTTAAGAGCAGAATGGTCCGTAAAGACTATAGTCTTATATAAGACTAAGCAAGACCGGGACTTATCAAACGAAAAGACCACCGCAAGGATCTCTTTTTCAGTGGTAGTATAATTCAATTGTGCTCCTTGCAAGGTCTTGCTTGCATAATAAATGGGTCGAAAATGTTTCTCGACCCTTTGGCCCAAGACAGAGCCAACAGCAAAATCAGAAGCATCGCACATAAGCTCGAACGGAAGGGACCAATTCGGAGCAATTATGATGGGTGCATTGATGAGTTTCTCCTTAAGAAGTTCGAATGCCTTTTGGCACTCTTCGGAGAAATTCCAAGGTGTGTCCTTTTCGAGGAGTTTGTTCATCGGGTTAGCGATTTTGGAAAAATCCTTTATGAACCGCCGGTAAAAACTGGCGTGCCCTAGAAAACTCCGAACACCCTTAACATCGGTGGGAGGTGGAAGGTTCTTAATAGCCGTTACCTTTGCGGGATCTACCTCAATACCGTTCCTAGAAATCTTGTGCCCGGGGACTATGCCCCCTTGTACCATGAAATGGCACTTTTCCCAGTTGAGCACAAGATTAGATTTCTCACACCTTACCAACATCCGCTCTAAATTAAGAAGGCATGAATCGAACGTGTCACCGAAGACCGAAAAGTCATCCATGAACACCTCCATGCAATCTTCTATCATATCATGGAATATGGCGATCATGCACCTTTGAAAAGTGGCAGGAGCATTGCAAAGGCCAAAGGGCATGCGTCGGTATGAGAATGTGCCATACGGGCACGTGAAAGTAGTTTTCTCCTGGTCCTCGGGCGAGATAGGAATTTGAAAATAGCCCGAAAAACCATCAAGAAAACAATAAAAGCTGTTTCCCGCTAACCTCTCTAGCATTTGATCCATGAAAGGTAACTGGAAGTAGCCTTTGCTTGTGGCGTCGTTCAACTTACGATAGTCAATACAAACACGCCACCCCTGTAGTGACCCGAACTTTTCCATGTTTATATATATTAATTGAGATTGATATTTACATGATTAAATGTTTCCAACATGTTAAGCAATCAAACTTGTTAAGACTTGATTAATTGAAATATGTTTCATATAGACAATTGACCACCCAAGTTGATCGGTGATTCACGAACGTTAAAACTTGTAAAAACTATATGATGACATATATATGGATATATATATATATATATATATATATATAGTTAACATGATACTATGATAAGAAAACATATCATAAAGTATATTAACAATGAACTACATATGTAAAAACAAGACTACTAACTTAATGATTTTTAAACGAGACATATATGTAACGATTATCGTTGTAAAGACATTTAATGTATATATATCATATTAAGAGATATTCATACATGATAATATCATGATAATATAATAATTTAAAATCTCATTTGATATTATAAACATTGGGTTAACAACATTTAACAAGATCGTTAACCTAAAGGTTTCAAAACAACACTTACATGTAACGACTAACGATGACTTAACGACTCAGTTAAAATGTATATACATGTAGTGTTTTAATATGTATTTATACACTTTTGAAAGACTTAAACACACTTATCAAAATACTTCTACTTAACAAAAATGCTTACAATTACATCCTCGTTCAGTTTCATCAACAATTCTACTCGTATGCACCCGTATTCGTACTCGTACAATACACAGCTTTTAGATGTATGTAGTATTGGTATATACACTCCAATGATCAGCTCTTAGAAGCCCATGTGAGTCACCTAACACATGTGGGAACCATCATTTGGCAACTAGCATGAAATATCTCATAAAATTACAAAAATATGAGTAATCATTCATGACTTATTTACATGAAAACAAAATTACATATCCTTTATATCTAATCCATACACCAACGACCAAAAACACCTACAAACACTTTCATTCTTCAATTTTCTTCATCTAATTGATCTCTCTCAAGTTATATCTTCAAGTTCTAAGTGTTCTTCATAAATTCCAAAAGTTCTAGTTTCATAAAATCAAGAATACTTTCAAGTTTGCTAGCTCACTTCCAATCTTGTAAGGTGATCATCCAACCTCAAGAAATCTTTGTTTCTTACAGTAGGTTATCATTCTAATACAAGGTAATAATCATATTCAAACTTTGGTTCAATTTCTATAACTATAACAATCTTATTTCAAGTGATGATCTTACTTGAACTTGTTTTCGTGTCATGATTCTGCTTCAAGAACTTCGAGCCATCCAAGGATCCATTGAAGCTAGATCCATTTTTCTCTTTTCCAGTAGGTTTATCCAAGGAAATTAAGGTAGTAATGATGTTCATAACATCATTCGATTCATACATATAAAGCTATCTTATTCGAAGGTTTAAACTTGTAATCACTAGAACATAGTTTAGTTAATTCTAAACTTGTTCGCAAACAAAAGTTAATCCTTCTAACTTGACTTTTAAAATCAACTAAACACATGTTCTATATCTATATGATATGCTAACTTAATGATTTAAAACCTGGAAACACGAAAAACACCGTAAAACCGGATTTACGCCGTCGTAGTAACACCGCGGGCTGTTTTGGGTTAGTTAATTAAAAACTATGATAAACTTTGATTTAAAAGTTGTTATTCTGAGAAAATGATTTTTATTATGAACATGAAACTATATCCAAAAATTATGGTTAAACTCAAAGTGGAAGTATGTTTTCTAAAATGGTCATCTAGACGTCGTTCTTTCGACTAAAATGACTACCTTTACAAAAACGACTTGTAACTTATTTTTCCGACTATAAACCTATACTTTTTCTGTTTAGATTCATAAAATAGAGTTCAATATGAAATCATAGCAATTTGATTCACTCAAAACGGATTTAAAATGAAGAAGTTATGGGTAAAACAAGATTGGATAATTTTTCTCATTTTAGCTACGTGAAAATTGGTAACAAATCTATTCCAACCATAACTTAATCAACTTGTATTGTATATTATGTAATCTTGAGATACCATAGACACGTATACAATGTTTCGACCTATCATGTCGACACATCTATATATATTTCGGAACAACCATAGACACTCTATATGTGAATGTTGGAGTTAGCTATACAGGGTTGAGGTTGATTCCAAAATATATATAGTTTGAGTTGTGATCAATACTGAGATACGTATACACTGGGTCGTGGATTGATTCAAGATAATATTTATCGATTTATTTCTGTACATCTAACTGTGGACAACTAGTTATAGGTTACTAACGAGGACAGCTGACTTAATAAACTTAAAACATCAAAATATATTAAAAGTGTTGTAAATATATTTTGAACATACTTTAATATATATGTATATATTGTTATAGGTTCGTGAATCAACCAGTGGCCAAGTCTTACTTCCCGACGAAGTAAAAATCTGTGAAAGTGAGTTATAGTCCCACTTTTAAAATCTAATATTTTTGGGATGAGAATACATGCAGGTTTTATAAATGATTTACAAAATAGACACAAGTACGTGAAACTACATTCTATGGTTGAATTATCGAAATCGAATATGCCCCTTTTTATTAAGTCTGGTAATCTAAGAATTAGGGAACAGACACCCTAATTGACGCGAATCCTAAAGATAGATCTATTGGGCCTAACAAACCCCATCCAAAGTACCGGATGCTTTAGTACTTTGAAATTTATATCATATCCGAAGGGTGTCCCGGAATGATGGGGATATTCTTATATATGCATCTTGTTAATGTCGGTTACCAGGTGTTCACCATATGAATGATTTTTATCTCTATGTATGGGATGTGTATTGAAATATGAAATCTTGTGGTCTATTGTTACGATTTGATATATATAGGTTAAACCTATAACTCACCAACATTTTTGTTGACGTTTAAAGCATGTTTATTCTCAGGTGAATATTAAGAGCTTCCGCTGTTGCATACTAAAATAAGGACAAGATTTGGAGTCCATGTTTGTATGATATTGTGTAAAAACTGCATTCAAGAAACTGATTTCGATGTAACATATTTGTATTGTAAACCATTATGTAATGGTCGTGTGTAAACATGATATTTTAGATTATCATTATTTGATAATCTACGTAAAGCTTTTTAAACCTTTATTTATGAAATAAAGGTTATGGTTTGTTTTAAAAAGGAATGCAGTCTTTGAAAAACGTCTCATATAGAGGTCAAAACCTCGCAACGAAATCAATTAATATGGAACGTTTTTAATCAATAAGAACGGGACATTTCAGTTGGTATCAGAGCGTTGGTCTTAGAGAACCAGAATTTTTCATTAGTGTGTCTTATCGAGTTTGTTAGGATGCATTAGTGAGTCTGGACTTCGACCGTGTTTACTTGAAAAATGATTGCTTAACAAATTTTGTTGGAAACTATATGTTTTTAACATGTGAATATTATGTGATATATTAATCTCTTAACGCGTTTGATATTATGTGATAGATGTCTACCTCTAGAACAAGTCCCATTGACTCACCTAATAATAATGAAGAGTCAAATGTAAATTGGAATGATTCGTGGACTGATTCACAAGTTCCCGAAGAGGAACCGGAAGAAGAGTCGGAACCGGAAGAAGAATCGGAACCGGAAGAAGAATCGGAACCGGATGAAGAAATAGAACCGGTGGGGGAAATAATAAAACGGTTAAGTAAAAGAAAATCCTCAACCAACCGACCAAGGTTAATTATGGTCAATGGTGTTTCTGCCAAGGAAGCAAAATATTGGGAGGATTACCAATTCTCCGATGAATCGGATTCCGACGAGAATTCCGATGATGTTATAGAAATTACCCCAACTGAATTTAAAAAGGCAAAAGAAAATAATAAGGGAAAAGGCATAAAAATAGAGAAATCTAATTCCAACCCCGATGAACTTTATATGTATCGTCAACGCCCGAAGTCCTTAAGTTGTAACAATGACCCGGGAACCTCTAAACCACCAGGTTTTTCTAAACCAATGTGGACAACGACGGCTCGTATTAGGGGAACATCATATATCCCTAGAAACTTGGCAAAACGAACCAAAACCGAAGAAGAAGAAACGAGCGAGTCGGAATAAGATAGTTGTATTCGTGTGGTGTAATATATGTAATATAGTGTTCGTATGCTTTATGATATATGTAAAAATTACTTGTATTAATAAGTATTTTTTTATGAATCTAACTCTTGTCTATTTTACAGTTTAAAAACACAAAATGGATAGACAACCCAATATTTTAAGAGACCTACCCGGAGACATGATTGATGAAATCTTGTCTAGAGTCGGCCAGAATTCCTCGGCACAACTATTTAAGGCGAGATCAGTTTGTAAGACATTCAAAGAACGTTCCAAGAATGTCTTGGTTTATAAGAGACTTTCGTTTGAAAGATGGGGGATATCACATTGGGAAACCCATAAGTTACGATGTGTTTACTTTGACGCATATATTGCGGGGAACCCAAATGCTATTTGACGCAACGGGTTAAGAAATTATTTTGACTCAATATATCCGAATATTGGACTTCGTGATTTAGAAAAAGCGGCTAACATGCAACATAAAGAAGCATGTTATGCTTACGGATTAGTAATGTTCGCTTCTCACCAAAGTGAGAACAAGAACATCGGGCTACAACTATTAAACAAAACGTTTCCACAAGTGACGGAGTCGGTAATTGGGGTAAGAAATGAGGTTTTTAGATTATTACGGGACTGTTGGACATTACGTAACCCTCGTCCCTTTGATGACGTTACAACACGCTGTCTTATCAATGGCCATAACGGTTATGTTGCACAAGACCAAGGATGGGAAGTAGTCCTAGTAAAACCAGAATGCATGACTTGTTTCTGGACGTATGAATTACGTGTCTTTATTGCCTTTGCTGAACGACTTGTGTACTAGCTAGAATTGTCTTCACAACTATCTTGTATCAAAGTTATTGTGTGCTATATTTCATGATTTATGTAAAATAAGCGGTATTGTAAGTTTGTAAAATATTGTATAAAAGTTTGAACGCGAAATATTATTACAATCAGTTTTTCATATAGAATTGTAGTAGTTGAATTGTATATTAGCTACTAAGTATGAACTTAACGGGTAGGTACTACCCGAATTTAAACTTATAAAACGCTAATATGAAGAAAAAGCTTTTATAAATGAGTTCATATTATGCTACGAAATACTATTAACTACTCTTAATATTTTGTATGATTAACTTGTTCCATTTAACTATTTTGAAGGAAATGGCACCGACTACTCGACACACCGTGAATATGAATGAAGAGGAATTCCGTACTTTTCTAGCTTCAAACATAGCCGCAGTACAGGCTGCGCTACATACCAACAATAACCTTGGATCTAGCAGTACAGGAAATCGTGTAGGATGCACCTACAAAGAATTCACTGCCTGCAAACCTTTGGAATTTGATGGAACCGAAGGACCGATCGGATTGAAACGGTGGACCGAGAAGGTTGAATCGGTGTTTGCCATAAGTAAGTGTACTGAAGAGGACAAAGTGAAGTACGCTACGCATACCTTCACAGGTTCTGCGTTAACATGGTGGAATACCTATCTAGAGCAAGTGGGACAAGATGATGCGTACGCACTACCGTGGTCAGCATTCAAGCACTTGATGAATGAGAAGTACCGTCCCAGAACCGAGGTCAATAAGCTCAAGACAGAACTTAGAGGGTTACGAACCCAAGGATTTGATATTACCACGTACGAAAGACGATTCACAGAATTGTGCCTATTGTGTCCGGGAGCATTCGAAGATGAGGAAGAGAAGATCGACGCGTTTGTGAAAGGATTACCGGAAAGAATCCAAGAAGATATAAGTTCACACGAGCCCGCCTCCATACAACAGGCATGTAGAATGGCTCACAAACTAGTGAACCAGATTGAAGAAAGAATTAAAGAACAGACTGCTGAAGAGGCCAATGTGAAGCAAGTCAAAAGAAAGTGGGAGGAAAACGGTGATAAGAATCACCAATACAACAACAACAGCAATTACAACAATAATCGCAACAATTATCCCAACAATCGCAACATCAATCGCAACTACAACAAACGGCCCAACAACAACAACAACAACAACAACAACAGCAACTACAACAATCATCCCAACAACAATAATAACCGCAACAACAACAACAATCAGAAGCAGCTATGCCAAAGGTGTGAAAAGAATCACTCGGGGTTCTGCACCAAATTTTGCAACAAGTGTAAAAGAAATGGTCATAGCGCGGCAAAGTGTGAGGTCTACGGACCAGGGGTTAATAGAACGAAAGGAACAAATGGTGTCGGAACGAGTAATGGCGGAGCAAGTAGTGTCGGAGCAAGTTATGCCAATGTAGTTTGTTATAAATGTGGAAAACCAGGCCACATTATTAGAAATTGCCCGAACCAGGAGAACACGAATGGACAAGGCCGTGGAAGAGTTTTCAATATTAATGCGGTAGAGGCACAGGAAGACCCGGAGCTTGTTACGGGTACGTTTCTTATTGACAATAAATCTGCTTACGTTTTATTTGATTCGGGTGCGGATAGAAGCTATATGAGTAGAGATTTTTGTGCTAAATTAAGTTGTCCATTGACGCCTTTGGATAGTAAATTTTTACTCGAATTAGCAAATGGTAAATTAATTTCAGCAGATAATATATGTCGGAATCGAGAAATTAAACTGGTTAGCGAAACATTTAAGATTGATTTGATACCAGTAGAGTTAGGGAGTTTTGATGTGATAATCGGTATGGACTGGTTGAAAGAAGTGAAAGCGGAGATCATTTGTTACAAAAATGCAATTCGCATTATACGAGAAAAAGGAAAACCCTTAATGGTGTACGGAGAAAAGGGCAACACGAAGCTACATCTTATTAGTAATTTGAAGGCACAAAAACTAATAAGAAAAGGTTGCTATGCTGTTCTAGCACACGTCAAGAAAGTACAAACTGAAGAAAAGAGCATCAATGATGTTCCCGTCGCAAAAGAATTTCCCGATGTATTTCCGAAAGAATTACCGGGATTACCCCCACATCGATCCGTTGAATTTCAAATAGATCTTGTACCAGGAGCTGCACCAATAGCTCGTACTCCTTACAGACTCGCACCCAGCGAGATGAAAGAACTGCAAAGCCAATTACAAGAACTTTTAGAGCGTGGTTTCATTCGACCAAGCACATCACCGTGGGGAGCTCCTGTTTTGTTTGTCAAGAAGAAAGATGGTACATTCAGGTTGTGTATCGACTACCGAGAGTTGAACAAACTTACCATCAAGAACCGCTACCCACTACCGAGAATCGACGACTTATTTGATCAACTACAAGGCTCGTCTGTTTATTCAAAGATTGACTTACGTTCCGGGTATCATCAGATGCGGGTGAAAGAAGATGATATTCCAAAGACTGCTTTCAGAACACGTTACGGTCATTACGAGTTTATGGTCATGCCGTTTGGTTTAACTAATGCACCAGCTGTGTTCATGGACCTTATGAACCGAGTCTGTGGACCATACCTTGACAAGTTTGTCATTGTTTTCATTGATGACATACTTATTTACTCAAAGAATGACCAAGAACACGATGAACATTTGAGAAAGGTGTTAGAAGTATTGAGGAAGGAAGAATTGTACGCTAAGTTTTCAAAGTGTGCATTTTGGTTAGAAGAAGTTCAATTCCTCGGTCACATAGTGAACAAAGAAGGTATTAAGGTGGATCCGGCAAAGATAGAAACTGTTGAAAAGTGGAAAACCCCGAAAACTCCGAAACACATACGCCAGTTTTTAGGACTAGCTGGTTACTACAGAAGGTTCATCCAAGACTTTTCCAGAATAGCAAAACCCTTGACTGCATTAACGCATAAAGGGAAGAAATTTGAATGGAATGATGAACAAGAGAAAGCGTTTCAGTTATTGAAGAAAAAGCTAACTACGGCACCTATATTGTCATTGCCTGAAGGGAATGATGATTTTGTGATTTATTGTGATGCATCAAAGCAAGGTCTCGGTTGTGTATTAATGCAACGAACGAAGGTGATTGCTTATGCGTCTAGACAATTGAAGATTCACGAACAAAATTATACGACGCATGATTTGGAATTAGGCGCGGTTGTTTTTGCATTAAAGACTTGGAGGCACTACTTATATGGGGTCAAAAGTATTATATATACCGACCACAAAAGTCTTCAACACATATTTAATCAGAAACAACTGAATATGAGGCAGCGTAGGTGGATTGAATTATTGAATGATTACGACTTTGAGATTCGTTACCACCCGGGGAAGGCAAATGTGGTAGCCGATGCCTTGAGCAGGAAGGACAGAGAACCCATTCGAGTAAAATCTATGAATATAATGATTCATAATAACATTACTACTCAAATAAAGGAGGCGCAACAAGGAGTTTTAAAAGAGGGAAATTTAAAGGATGAAATACCCAAAGGATCGGAGAAGCATCTTAATATTCGGGAAGACGGAACCCGGTATAGGGCTGAAAGGATTTGGGTACCAAAATTTGGAGATATGAGAGAAATGGTACTTAGAGAAGCTCATAAAACCAGATACTCAATACATCCTGGAACGGGGAAGATGTACAAGGATCTCAAGAAACATTTTTGGTGGCCGGGTATGAAAGCCGATGTTGCTAAATACGTAGGAGAATGTTTGACGTGTTCTAAGGTCAAAGCTGAGCATCAGAAACCATCAGGTCTACTTCAACAACCCGAAATCCCGGAATGGAAATGGGAAAACATTACAATGGATTTCATCATTAAATTACCAAGAACTGCAAGTGGTTTTGATACTATTTGGGTAATAGTTGATCGTCTCACCAAATCAGCACACTTCTTGCCAATAAGAGAAGATGACAAGATGGAGAAGTTAGCACGACTGTATTTGAAGGAAGTCATCTCCAGACATGGAATACCAATCTCTATTATCTCTGATAGGGATGGCAGATTTATTTCAAGATTCTGGCAGACATTACAGCAAGCATTAGGAACTCGTCTAGACATGAGTACTGCCTATCATCCACAAACTGATGGGCAGAGCGAAAGGATGATACAAACGCTTGAAGACATGCTACGAGCATGTGTTATTGATTTCGGAAACAGTTGGGATCGACATCTACCGTTAGCAGAATTTTCCTACAACAACAGCTACCATTCAAGCATTGAGATGGCGCCGTTTGAAGCACTTTATGGTAGAAAGTGCAGGTCTCCGATTTGTTGGAGTGAAGTGGGGGATAGACAGATTACGGGTCCGGAGATTATACAAGAAACTACCGAGAAGATCATCCAAATTCAACAACGGTTGAAAACCGCCCAAAGTCGACAAAAGAGCTACGCTGACATTAAAAGAAAAGATATAGAATTTGAAATTGGAGAGATGGTCATGCTTAAAGTTGCACCTTGGAAAGGCGTTGTTCGATTTGGTAAACGAGGGAAATTAAATCCAAGGTATATTGGACCATTCAAGATTATTGATCGTGTCGGACCAGTAGCTTACAGACTTGAGTTACCTCAACAACTCGCGGCTGTACATAACACTTTCCACGTCTCGAATTTGAAGAAATGTTTTGCTAAAGAAGATCTCACTATTCCGTTAGATGAAATCCAAATCAACGAAAAACTTCAATTCATCGAAGAACCCGTCGAAATAATGGATCGTGAGGTTAAAAGACTTAAGCAAAACAAGATACCAATTGTTAAGGTTCGATGGAATGCTCGTAGAGGACCCGAGTTCACCTGGGAGCGTGAAGATCAGATGAAGAAGAAATACCCGCATCTATTTCCAGAAGATTCGTCAACACCTTCAACAGCTTAAAATTTCGGGACGAAATTTATTTAACGGGTAGGTACTGTAGTGACCCGAACTTTTCCATGTTTATATATATTAATTGAGATTGATATTTACATGATTAAATGTTTCCAACATGTTAAGCAATCAAACTTGTTAAGACTTGATTAATTGAAATATGTTTCATATAGACAATTGACCACCCAAGTTGATCGGTGATTCACGAACGTTAAAACTTGTAAAAACTATATGATGACATATATATGGATATATATATATATATATATATATAGTTAACATGATACTATGATAAGAAAACATATCATAAAGTATATTAACAATGAACTACATATGTAAAAACAAGACTACTAACTTAATGATTTTTAAACGAGACATATATGTAACGATTATCGTTGTAAAGACATTTAATGTATATATATCATATTAAGAGATATTCATACATGATAATATCATGATAATATAATAATTTAAAATCTCATTTGATATTATAAACATTGGGTTAACAACATTTAACAAGATCGTTAACCTAAAGGTTTCAAAACAACACTTACATGTAACGACTAACGATGACTTAACGACTCAGTTAAAATGTATATACATGTAGTGTTTTAATATGTATTTATACACTTTTGAAAGACTTAAACACACTTATCAAAATACTTCTACTTAACAAAAATGCTTACAATTACATCCTCGTTCAGTTTCATCAATAATTCTACTCGTATGCACCCGTATTCGTACTCGTACAATACACAGCTTTTAGATGTATGTACTATTGGTATATACACTCCAATGATCAGCTCTTAGCAGCCCATGTGAGTCACCTAACACATGTGGGAACCATCATTTGGCAACTAGCATGAAATATCTCATAAAATTACAAAAATATGAGTAATCATTCATGACTTATTTACATGAAAACAAAATTACATATCCTTTATATCTAATCCATACACCAACGACCAAAAACACCTACAAACACTTTCATTCTTCAATTTTCTTCATCTAATTGATCTCTCTCAAGTTATATCTTCAAGTTCTAAGTGTTCTTCATAAATTCCAAAAGTTCTAGTTTCATAAAATCAAGAATACTTTCAAGTTTGCTAGCTCACTTCCAATCTTGTAAGGTGATCATCCAACCTCAAGAAATCTTTGTTTCTTACAGTAGGTTATCATTCTAATACAAGGTAATAATCATATTCAAACTTTGGTTCAATTTCTATAACTATAACAATCTTATTTCAAGTGATGATCTTACTTGAACTTGTTTTCGTGTCATGATTCTGCTTCAAGAACTTCGAGCCATCCAAGGATCCATTGAAGCTAGATCCATTTTTCTCTTTTCCAGTAGGTTTATCCAAGGAAATTAAGGTAGTAATGATGTTCATAACATCATTCGATTCATACATATAAAGCTATCTTATTCGAAGGTTTAAACTTGTAATCACTAGAACATAGTTTAGTTAATTCTAAACTTGTTCGCAAACAAAAGTTAATCCTTCTAACTTGACTTTTAAAATCAACTAAACACATGTTCTATATCTATATGATATGCTAACTTAATGATTTAAAACCTGGAAACACGAAAAACACCGTAAAACCGGATTTACGCCGTCGTAGTAACACCGCGGGCTGTTTTGGGTTAGTTAATTAAAAACTATGATAAACTTTGATTTAAAAGTTGTTATTCTGAGAAAATGATTTTTATTATGAACATGAAACTATATCCAAAAATTATGGTTAAACTCAAAGTGGAAGTATGTTTTCTAAAATGGTCATCTAGACGTCGTTCTTTCGACTAAAATGACTACCTTTACAAAAACGACTTGTAACTTATTTTTCCGACTATAAACCTATACTTTTTCTGTTTAGATTCATAAAATAGAGTTCAATATGAAATCATAGCAATTTGATTCACTCAAAACGGATTTAAAATGAAGAAGTTATGGGTAAAACAAGATTGGATAATTTTTCTCATTTTAGCTACGTGAAAATTGGTAACAAATCTATTCCAACCATAACTTAATCAACTTGTATTGTATATTATGTAATCTTGAGATACCATAGACACGTATACAATGTTTCGACCTATCATGTCGACACATCTATATATATTTCGGAACAACCATAGACACTCTATATGTGAATGTTGGAGTTAGCTATACAAGGTTGAGGTTGATTCCAAAATATATATAGTTTGAGTTGTGATCAATACTGAGATACGTATACACTGGGTCGTGGATTGATTCAAGATAATATTTATCGATTTATTTCTGTACATCTAACTGTGGACAACTAGTTATAGGTTACTAACGAGGACAGCTGACTTAATAAACTTAAAACATCAAAATATATTAAAAGTGTTGTAAATATATTTTGAACATACTTTAATATATATGTATATATTGTTATAGGTTCGTGAATCAACCAGTGGCCAAGTCTTACTTCCCGACGAAGTAAAAATCTGTGAAAGTGAGTTATAGTCCCACTTTTAAAATCTAATATTTTTGGGATGAGAATACATGCAGGTTTTATAAATGATTTACAAAATAGACACAAGTACGTGAAACTACATTCTATGGTTGAATTATCGAAATCGAATATGCCCCTTTTTATTAAGTCTGGTAATCTAAGAATTAGGGAACAGACACCCTAATTGACGCGAATCCTAAAGATAGATCTATTGGGCCTAACAAACCCCATCCAAAGTACCGGATGCTTTAGTACTTCGAAATTTATATCATATCCGAAGGGTGTCCCGAAATGATGGGGATATTCTTATATATGCATCTTGTTAATGTCGGTTACCAGGTGTTCACCATATGAATGATTTTTATCTCTATGTATGGGATGTGTATTGAAATATGAAATCTTGTGGTCTATTGTTACGATTTGATATATATAGGTTAAACCTATAACTCACCAACATTTTTGTTGACGTTTAAAGCATGTTTATTCTCAGGTGAATATTAAGAGCTTCCGCTGTTGCATACTAAAATAAGGACAAGATTTGGAGTCCATGTTTGTATGATATTGTGTAAAAACTGCATTCAAGAAACTGATTTCGATGTAACATATTTGTATTGTAAACCATTATGTAATGGTCGTGTGTAAACAGGATATTTTAGATTATCATTATTTGATAATCTACGTAAAGCTTTTTAAACCTTTATTTATGAAATAAAGGTTATGGTTTGTTTTAAAAAGGAATGCAGTCTTTGAAAAACGTCTCATATAGAGGTCAAAACCTCGCAACGAAATCAATTAATATGGAACGTTTTTAATCAATAAGAACGGGACATTTCAACCCCGTGACAGTCCGAGTGGAAATTAAATCGTTTTTATCATTGGTGGTAACAGTCATACCACCTTTCTTAGGTACACAGTGTACCGGGCTAATCCAAGGACTGTCAGATATCGGGTAAATCAAACCAGTATCGAGGAGCTTAATGATCTCTTTCTTCACGACATCTTGCATGTGAGGGTTTAACCTCCTTTGACGTTGCACCACCGGTTTGGAGTTATCCTCCATTAGGATTTTATGGGTGCAATAGGAGGGACTAATACCCTTGATGTCGTGAATTTTCCATGCAATGGCCAGTTTATGGGCCTGCAGCATGGTTACAAGCTCAGTTTTCTGACCTGTAGTAAGAGAAGAAGAAATAATTACCGGGAGCTTAGATTCTTCTTGCAAATAATCGTATTCCAAATGATCTGGAAGTGGCTTCAATTCTAACTCGGGAGGTTCTTCAATTGAAGACTTGCTCTGGTAATCCACATCACGATCGAGTTCTTTGAACTCCTCCTCAGTCGGCTCATAGCCGTTTTCCATCAAGGTGGTCAAAATATCCACCTCCTCAACCTGCAACTCTTCATCAATTTCAACCAATGAACATTCTCCTGAACCCTGTAACTCTGGGAATTCCTGCAAAAACTCAGACTGGATATTCACAGTGTTAAGAAAATAACATGTATCATCAGTGTAGGCAGGGTATTTTAAAGCATGGTCGATTGAGAAAGTTGCATGCAAATCATCTATCCTAAGGGTCAACTGTTGGCCATAAACATCAATGATACATCTAGCCGTATTTAAAAATGGCCGACCCAAAATCAGTGAAATCCTTTCATCCACTTCCATATCCAAAACCACGAAATCGGCCAGGAAAACCAACGACCCGGTCTTAACTAGCATATTCTCGATAATTCCACGAGGGAATTTAACAGAGACATCAGCTAGCTGAATAGCCATTCGCGTGGGTTTCAACTCCCCGGGGTCTAGCTTTAGATAAATAGAATAGGGCATTAAATTTATGCTAGTCCCCAAATCTGCCAACGCTCTCATACAATCCAAATTACCCAGTAAACAAGGGATGGTGAAACTCCCAGGATCCTCAAGCTTCTCGGAAAGCTTGTTTGCAATTACCGCTGAGCACGCGTCATTCAACCTGACTGAATACACATTCTCCAGCTTCTTCCTGTTATTTAGCAAGTCCTTAAGAAACCTTGCATACTTGGGCATACCTGCAATCACATCAATAAAAGGCAAATTTATGTTAACTTTTTTAATCAAGTCCATGAACTTGGACTTTTCCGCCTCAAGCTTCTCCAATCTCTGCTTCCTCGGGAATGGGAGCAGTGGTTAATACTCTTTAACTACCGGTTTCGCAGCAACGGTTTCCGGTACCCTTACAACCTTCTCAATCACCTGTTCCGGCTCCTTTTCCCCCTCCGGTTCACTAGCAACTACCGGCTCGCTATCCTTAGCTAACGGCACTCGCAAATCATACTCATCGAGTTTCCGCGGTGAATCATATGCTAAACCACTTCGGGTGGTGATATCATTAACGTGCCCATTCTTCGGGTTAGTATCTGTTTTGCTCGGTAACTCCCCCGGTTTCCTCTCATTACTCTGATTAGCAAGTTGACCAATTTGTTTCTCCAGATTCTGAATAGCCGCTTGTTGATTTCGAAACATTTGATCATTCTTCTCATTGTTTTGGGTCACAGTAGTAACAAGCTGAGTTTGAGACATCACAAGCTTTTTGATCATAGCTTCAAGGTTGGACTTATTCTCTTCGGCTTGGGGTTTCTGAAAATACCCGGGAGCTTGCTGTTGATATCCTCCACTAGATCCTGGCTGGAACCTCAAACCTTGATTACCTTGAGGATTATAGGGATTGTTGAAATTCCTATTAATCTGCGCTCGTCCCTGAAACTGATTGTTGTTCTGTTGACTAATATAAGCGATCTTTTCTTTCTGGTTCATAGTCAAACCTGCATCACAATCTTTTCTTAAGTGTAATCCCCCGCAAAACTCACAACCAACCTTAATACCATGCATGTCCTTCTCCAACTTCTCCAAGTGCCTACCAAATTTGTCTAACTTAGCATTTATAGACCCATAATCATCAAACGCACCAGTGGTTTCGGTTCTCTTAACTGAAGCTGAACGGGTTGACTCATGATCTTGGTGCCATTCATGAGTGTAGGCAGCTTGCTTTTCAATAATCTCTAACGCCTCTTCTTCGGTATTATCCATTAAAGTTCCACCTGCTGCTTGATCAATACTCTGACGAGTTGGTATGTCACACTCCTTATAGAAAATCTAGACCTTTTGTAAATCATTCAACCCGTGTTTCGGACACGAGCGTAACATATTAGAATAACGGTCTCAAGCATCAAACAATGTCTCACTGCTCTTTTGTCTGAATTGCGAAATATCTGCTTGAAGTCTAGCAGCTCGAGACGCAGGGAAAAACTTTGCTAAGAACTTATCTACCAAGACTTCCCAAGAGGTAATCGCTTCCTCTGGCTGCTTATCTAACCATCTCTTAGCTTCTCCCTTAAGAGTCCAGGGAAAAAGCCTTCTCTTGATCGAAGTATCGGCAACCTCATGCAGCTTGAAAAGGTTGCAAACATCATTGAAAATACGAAGATGCTCGTTAGCATCCTCACTATCCTTGCCATGAAATTGGCAGTCAGAAGAAATCAAACTCAGAATCGGCCCTGTGATTTAAAAAGGCCGAGTGATGTTCGGTTGAGTAATCGAGTTGCCTTGGCCAGCTCGGGTGGCCTTCAACTTTTCTGCCATAGTCTGAGGACGATTTGGTTGTTCAGCCATCTCTTCAGTCTCGAAAAGATCTAATGAAACGTAAGATTCTTCTTCTTCTCTGATTTCAGGTGGTGTATCGGGCACCACAGTCTCAGAACTACCACCCAAATTAAATATATTAGCACTCGAAGAAGAAGATGAATCCACTGTAGACTGATGCTCTTGACTTAACGCTCTGAATAACTCTCTTTCGGGTTCGTCAAACGGTTGAAGAATCGGAGAATTAGAAGAACGCGTATGTGGCATGCACTACCTGTTATCTGCGAAATCACAACTAACAACTGATTAAACGCACCGATTCAACTGAGAATAAATGAAAAATAATATTTAACTACAATTAAAACTAAACTAAGAACAATTAGATAACAATCTTAATTTTCGACACAACTGTCCCCGGCAGCGGTGCCAAAAACTTGATGTGTAAAATCTAGTATATAATTTATCTTGGAAAATGCCGGTTTAAAGATTACTACACACTAACGGGCAGTGTACCCGATCGTGCAATAGTATAAAGTTGGTAATTCCAAAATCATTCCAAGGACAGTTTAACGTGAGAATTAAGATTGTAACTAATAAAAATAAACTAAGTTAATCTATGAAAATTGAAAGTACTTGATAATTTGTTTTGTAGCTATTTAACGATTAGCCAAATCAAAGATTGATTAAAAGTAAAAGACAATATTTTTGTGTTTTTAAGTTTATAGAAAATAAATGCAGACTCAACGAAAAGTAAAGATATTTGAATTCAATAGATAAAAGAATGTTCGCCTAGATCTCCTATTCGCAGTGTCGGATGATTTGTTATTAAGCACTAATTCAATTTATCAATACATGCAACTACAGAGTCGGTTTACTCAGAGTTCTCTTTTAGCAAACACGTCAAACTAGAATTTATTGGCTTAGGGTTCCCTTTCACCAAATACCTCTTTCGTTTGTGACTTAGTAATTAGATAATTATAAGATTAAGATTCAATTGGTTACGCGTTCGCTCCACACAATTCACCCCTATTTTGTTCAATCTATGTTACCCGGTTTACCCCCTTGGTCCAGTAAGCACCCAATTGATTAAGACAAATCAATTGGAAACTAGTGTACTAAATTGAAACAGGGTTCCCTTTGTTCAAACAAGATCACTAATCAACCTAGTAACAATAATCAACACCCACAAGAATGGTTCTTAATCAAAACTCATAATTATCATGAATTAATTAAATCAAACATTAAAGTATCATCCAAACACATACGAATATTCAATCTAGACAAACATTAAAGTGCTTAGCCAACCATGGCTAAAAATAAAATCACAAATAAACAATTAAAAGTATTCATAATGATGATAAGAATTAAACCTAATGAAAATTGTGTTCTTGAATGATGAACGGATCGAGACGCGTTTCCGGAATGATTGATGCGTTAGAATGATCTTGGGATTCCCCAAAAATCACCCTTTTTCGTCAAAAAGCTGCTGGAATTTGTCTGGATGCAAGAATGATTCATTAGGGTAAAAATTCGGCCTTTAAATAGTAAAGTTCTGAAACCGACAGAAAGTGGAGCGGCGCTCCATATAGCTGAAAACTCACTTCTGGATTTCTGAAAACTCTCGAACTGAATTTGCTGCCTACTGGAGCGGCGCTCCATGTTTTTGAGCGGCGCTCCAGACCCTTTTTGCTGAATCCGGACTGTAAAACTCATAAAATCACTCATTTTCGAACCAAACTCGAATCGAACCAATCTCTTTCACTTGTTTCCATAGAAAATCACTAAAACCATCAAATAACTTCAAATTTCATCTCCTTGGTCTTAGAACTCGAACTTTCACAACACTTATCGAAATAACACCAAATCGTATCCAAAAGGACCAAAATGTGATCGATATCGCTAAGGAAAATGTGTAATAAATATGCGATATCAGCACCCACACCAGCGGAAGCGTGGATATAATTGTTTGAGGCAAACTTGCGAGAAATAATAGAATGCAAAATAAAGTAGCTGATAACACGACGATTTAACGTGGTTCGGCAAAACCCTGCCTACATCCACCCCAAGAGTCTCCTTTATTCTTATAATATAAAAGTACCCGGTACAAGAAAAAGTACACTATGAGTTAAACCCAAACCCAAGCCCCTTAGATTTTAGTATAAAATCTAAGTTTCTCGTACACTCTTTTACACTCCTTACAAGAATAAAACTCTCAACCTCACAAAGAAAGGTTCACGTTGATATTACCGATCAACTCCCTATCTACTTTGTGATACCCTCACAAATAAACACACTCCGTTGATAAACCCTATCAACTATGTTTTTCTTTCATTTGTGATATCTTGATCCTCTCTCTCTTTTGGATCACTTGATCCCACTCTTGGATGATTTTCTCATCTCTTCATGCTATGTATTTATAGATCAACATATACATGTGAAAACTATATGTGAAACCAATAACCAACTTGACATGTGAAGATGCAAAATACAAATCAAACTTTTCCTTTGACTTCAACAAAGTTAGGCAAGCATGTGAAAGCATATAATAGTCATAGCTACTTGTTTAGCATGCAAACTTCAATTCCAATTTGACAACATAAATGTTTGTCAATAATTTAGACTATGTCCAACAATTATACTTTTATTTTACCAGCCATCATGTATAATTCTCGATCAGTCGATCATATCAAAATAGTCACAATTGTTTTAGTTTATGCATCACTAATTAACATCTGTTGAGTTGTAAAAAAAAAAAAGATCGAAAATGATCGCGAGGTAACATGATTAGTCATGTACATTAATTATTAATAAAAATATTCACTTTTTCAAAAAAAAAAATTAAGCAAACAAAACCTAATCCGTTTACTCTATCATGTATAATATTAATGAAAAATATAAATACAAGCTCTGTTAATCTGTTATATATCTGATTTAAGAAGATTTAAGAAACTCATTGGAATATGTTGTTGGTGCGTCTAGATTTGGGTCGGTTTCTATTATAAGGTTTTGATTTACCTTTTAATATTAGTGGTTTTTTGTACCAAAAAAAAAAAAAAAAAAAAAATCAATTAAGTAGCTAAATTACATTCTGTGTGGTCATTCACATGGGCTCTTTTTATATAAATATTTTAAATGAAAGTGTAACTATCCTATCCTATATATTCCTACTATACTTGAATAATTTTAATCAGATCAACTTTTAGTTATCAACTTAACTATCAATTATTTCTGTTTGGAACAACCTAATTTTCCCATACCTACTCTAATAGCATCACATTTATTTTGAAAATTAAATAGCTATTTTAATGCATGTAATGCCAATATGCCATCAAATATTAAAGTTAATAAATACAAAGATCTTTAATGGAACGTGAACCAAATAGTCGCAAGAAGTCAAATTATACAAATAACAAACTAAAAGTGAAAAAGAAAAAAAAAAATACAACTAACTTTCACCTCAGTAGAAGACTGGTTCAAACGACAATGCATTCAATTCAAACCCGTTTCAAACCAAAAACCAAAAAACAATGTGACCTAATCACCTAATCGACCCAAATGGTTTAAAAAAAAAAAAACAAAAAAAAAAAAGATTAACCGGATTGTGCTTTATAGAGATTTCTAAGTTTTGGTTCAATGCAATAATGCAATGGCCGAATACACACCTAAAGAAGGCTAAAAACGTAATTACCCATTAAAAATCTTTCTTTCCAAACTATCGAGAACCATAGGGTGAAAGCTTAACTACAAGGTCTCCAAAATAGAAACCGGACGAATAGCCAATCTCATTTGAGTGGAAAAAGATAACAAACGCACGAGAGTTATATGTTTTCAGGTTTCGCTGTGAAAGGATTATGATACATTATTGTTATTGATACATCGACGGAAACATGTGTGTAACATATGAACCAAGATAAAAGTATTTTAGGGGGCCCATACATCGAGTAATTTTCAATAGGAAAAAAAAAAAAAAAAATTAAAACTTTATTTCCTCTTCCCTGAACCAATGGTTAGCAACTCAAAGCTTCGAAGAGTATCATCGCGACCACTTCTTGAAGTGATGGGACGTGAAAAAGATGACGATTTGGACTCAAATCCAGGTTGAGAGTGAAGCCTTTGTGTAGTTGATATGCGACCACTGCCTGAACCTAAACGCTTTGATCGGCTATCAGTTGGCTCCCCAGATGAGCTCGGCCTGCTACTCGACAAAACTGCTCTTTTTGAACTACTACCGGTTCTTGAAGTGCGATCTCTATCTGAGTCACCATGCTGATTATGCAAAAATATATAATCATGGTTACAAACTTGCAATATATATACAATACTTGATCATTATTATATATATTATATAAAATAATAAGAGTAAATTATACCATTCGTCCCTGTGATTGAGCCAAAATTATACCGGTAGTTATGTTCTTTTAAAAAATTATACCGGTAGTCCCTATGGTTTGACGGCGTTGGCCCTAAACCTAACACTAGTTTAATTGTTTCGTTAAATTATTACATGTGGCCTGCACATGATGGGTGATACGGTAACTATAGTCCCATATGGCCCATGTAATAATTTAACGGAACAATTGAACTGACGCTAGGTTTAAGACCAACGCCGTGCACTTATTAAACCATAAGGACTACCGGGATAATTTTGAATTGAAAATGACTACTGGTATAATTTTGGGTAAACCACAAGAACCAATAATAATAATTAAATAAAGGACTAAATTGCATTTTTTTTCTTCAAGAGTACAATGACCGTAACCCAAATCTATCAGGAAAATTCCTACAATTTAATATTTTTAAATAAGTAGTATAGAAACAGGATTATTGAAATAAAGGGACTGACTATTCTCAACTTACCGCATCTTTGCACGGCGTAACTTGCTCTGAAGATCTAAGTCTTGATTTATCGCTGTGCAACCCACTACCAGAAGCGTTTAGTCGATTAAACTTGGCTAATGGATCTGACTTATCACTGTTCAACCCGCTACCAGAAACATTTAGTTTATTCAATTTGGCTAATGGGTCTGATTTATCACTGTTTAACCTGCTACTAGAATGGTTGTTTAGTCTATTGAATTTTACTAATGGGTCAGATTTATCACTGTTCAACCCGCTTCCGGAGACGTTTAGTCTATTGGATTTCGTTAATGAATCTGATTTACCAGTGTGCAACCTGCTACCAGAAACATTTAGTCTATCAAATTTCGCTAATTGATTCGAATTATCACTGTGCATCCTGCTACCAGACCCGTTTAGTCTATTGAATTTTGATAATGGATCTGAGCTTCTTTCTCGAACCTCTTGTTTCACTGAAAAAAAGCATGGTACAAATCATTATTAACATTGATTCCAATTCTACTACTACTATGTAAATCAATGTAACATTTTACATGTAGCAATAGAGCAGATTAGGATTGCAGCTGAGTTAAGACGTGCTCGGCTCGATAGCGACACGTTTTAATCATTCAAGATGGTTGGAGCTCTGCTTAAAGCCTAAATTTTTATATAAAAGTATATTTTATTAAAATCAAACTTCTTTTTTTATTTAGTTAATAAGTTCAAATTCAATACCAAAAACCTAGTAAAATACGACCAAAATTTTGGATCAAACATCTAAAAAAATATTATGCGTTTTTCAACACTTGACTTTCCAAAATTTATAATGATATTAGCAAAAGAATTGTGGAAATTGCTATATTCTGGCCCTTTTAGAAATTATAAAAAATAAGTGAACATAAATTTTCAAATACGGTTAGCTTCTAAACTGGACTTGATTTTAAAAGGAAACAAAACACTAAACAAACCTGGGGTCCTTTCTGCTCTATCCACTGATGGTCCAAGGTTCAAAGGAGTTTTTGCAGCCGTCTGTAGGCATAAAATATATATAAGATACGGCATTTTGAATATAATAATAATAATATAATAATGGAGAAAGTAAGAACTAAAAGATATACAGACCCTTCCTCTAGAACTGGATCCAGTTTGGGGATACTTTAATATAGTCCAGTCAAAAACATAATCAAATTGATACCCTGAGAAAATCATTAAGATGAAATAATATATGTAAAAAACGTGAACAATTAAATGCTTCTCATTAAAAAGCTGATGCCGATTTCAAAAAAATAAAAATAAAAAAATGATAATGCAAGTATGAATAAGATTTTTACCTTCTCTAATAAAGAGATCACGGAAAAGCCTTTTCAAGTATGAATAATCAGGTTTGTCATCAAATCGCAATGATCGACAATAATGGAAATATGATGTGAATTCAGAAGGATAAGATTTGCAAAGAACCTGCACATTACAAGTCACTTTAATATCATAGGATAAAACAACACAATTCATAATAAACGTATACGATAATACTTTTGTTATCGATAATAACCTCGATAGGAGTAAGCATCTTTTTTTCACTAATTTTGTCATATTTTTGCTTCTTGGTGCCAGCTTTTAATCCCTGCCACGGAAGGCTATAGGAGCATACAGATATATAAATAAGAACCAATTGATATTGTTTTAATAAAGAAATAAAAAAAAATTACGAATCATATATACAACCTTCCTCTTAAGAAATACATAAGTACATAACCAAGTGATTCTAAATCATCCCTCCTGCTTTGCTCTGCCAATAACAACCAAATAACATTACCGACACTAGTTAAATGAAATATTCTATCCTTCGAACAATTTTATCATAAATTTTATAAAATTTTACTTACCAACTCCAAGGTGTGTGTTAACACTGGCATATCGTGCTGTGCCTGTGAGATTTTTGTTTTCCCTGAAATATACAAAAATACAGTTTACTGAATACAGTAACAACAGCATAAGTAAAAGTGTAAAACCATCTAGCTGTAACAGGAAACAGTAGGCATAAAATTAACAAAAGACAATTTAAGGTGAAAAAGTATATGACATTATGATTCGACGGGCATGACACATCACCACATCCAAGTGCAAGTTATATGTAAATAAAGATCACATACAGTGTTGTAGAAAACGGAAAATAATCAGCGTTTAGACGGCGATTAACCGGTTTTCAAGGTAGGCCGTCAACACTGAGTAATCGGTCAAAATGCCGAGTAATCGGTCAACATGACATGCAAATCAGTCAAGATACCTCATAAAAGCAAACCTTTAAAGATCTGTAACAGGAAAGAAAAAGGAGGTGGCCACCGGAAAATTAAAAACGAGGTGGTTGCGGCTGAAGTTTGAAAAAAAAGGGGTAGTTGAAGTTGATGTTCTATTGGCAACCTTGATCACATAATATCACGTTGCTTTCGGATGCTGTAACAATTCCTATAGAACACTTGACAACTACTCAAGTAAGTAAAATCACATTAGCAGGATACTATTTCTAAAATGCTACCATAATCATATGCGATGTATATAACTACATATGTTGGTATGCACAATTAGTGCAACTACTTGAAGTAGACAATGCTTTCAACAGAACAGAAGCATTAACCTTATTAGTGACTTCCTTATGAGTTGTTCAACTAACAAACTAAGCTCAAGACACAGACTTTATTTCATTAAGCCATATTGTATTTAATTAAAAATATATAAAGCAGGCCTTGTACCTCACTACTCTGATTTATACATAAAAGGTATAGCCAAATAAATACATAAGGTAGAGTAATATATGAATGTTCACATGAATTAATATGCATGTTACTCCAATTACGTACACATTGTTAATCAAAATACCATAAGTGAGCAACAGAAAGATGATAACAGTTCCACTCAAGTTTATTCCAATACCTATATGGTATATGCTTGTGAGTTTGGAGATCCCTATACTTCTTTGCAAGACCATAGTCAATAATGTAAACCTGTTTTAGAATTAAAAAAAAAAAAAAAAAAAAAAAAAAAAAAAAAAAAAAAAAAAAAAAACACCAAAATATGTCTATGTGTTAGAAGAACCGGGTTCCATAATCAATGTTCTAGTTATCATATTACAATTATCGAAAACACACAAAATAAAACAATGAATTTATGCACAATAATCAGCTTATTTGGTAGCCTCAATCTTATTGTACTACAACTATTAGCATTGTCTCAACTCTCAAAGTCAAAAAATGAGACAATAAATGCGTCCCCAATAAATCAGCTTATATTGTAACCTCGATCTGGATATCTGTCTTATAATCAGATCCTATTATTCTTCAAATTATTTGTGACATAATTTCTATCATGACAGCAACCATCCCTACAATGTATCCCTTCCACGCCCTTTTTTGGTTCACATCAAGTTACTATGTACTTTCAAATTATCCATCCAATTAATATGCGTGTGTATAACGTACACGTTTGTAGGGCACCGAATAATATATGTATCCAAATCCTAAACTATCCTAAAAAGACCAAAACAATAACATGATCACCTGATTTGCCTTCCTTCCAAGACCCATCAAAAAGTTGTCTGGCTTTATATCACGGTGAAGAAAACCTCTTGAATGCATATATTCAACTCTGTTTATCTAAAAAAAAACAACGAAAATGCATAAGCAATAATACAACAAAGTATACCATGACAAATGTGTAATGCACTAATGCAGCATACTTACTAATTGATCTGCAAGCATTAAAACTGTTTTCAGAGTCAACTTCCGATTACAATAGTTAAATAAGTCCTCCAAACTCGGTCCAAGAAGGTCTATGACCATACAATTGTATTCCCCTTCAACACCATACCACTTCAAGTGGGGAATACCAGCTGTATTATATTGAAATTAATTTTTTTTTTTTTTAAATTAGAATAAAAAATACATGATGATACAATACAATAAAAAAAAAAAAAAAAAAACAATAAGACGAAACGGAACTCACTTCCTCCTTGCAGAAGCATGTACAATTTGGACTCATAGTGAAGTTGTGGGTGCTTGGTCTTGGCAGATTCCTATAAGAAAAAATAGACGATAAAAACTTCAAAACGGTTAATGTCGAACTTTACGAAATTAAACTTCTGAATATAGAATCTTGAAACGGAGTAAAAATGTGCCAAACTGTTTGATAAATACACCAACCTACACCTTAGGCTTGCACAATTAAGTTCTTCAAACATTTCAATCTCATACTGTATTTATTATGACCTAAGTTCCTTACTTCTTAGACACTAAAAATGAAAACCTGTAAGTTTCTATGCATACAATCGCAATAAGCTAAGGCAACGCTACACTGTAAACATAGGTAGTAATAGATTTACAGGAATAACAAATACCACCAATTCGGATTCCAAAATCCATAAATTCACTTGCTAAGTATACTATAGTGAAATCTGAGATATATAGTAACATATACATACAAATGCATAAAATTTATTCAAGTAACTAGCAAATTAACAATGGTATTACATACCAGCTTGACAGCAACTTCTTCACCACTTTTTAGATTTACTCCTGAAAAAAAATATAAATATAAATTTTCAACCCAAATCATAAGAATGTGAGGAATTGAAATTATGTTAATAATTAATTAATAAAAATTAAAAATACCCAAAAAAAGCTCTCCAAAAGATCCACTACCAATCTTCCTACCAAGCTTAAACTTTCCACCAATAACATGATCCATCATAACTTAAATCCAAACAGCCCAAAACCAGAAATATACAACCCTAATTTCAAAAATCTATAAACAGAGTTTGAAATGAGTTTTTATGTAATTGTAATGATGACGTATATTAGTGATACAACAAAAGTTACAAACTTTTAACGATTTACAGATGAACAACAACAAAAATGAAACGGTAGTATAAAACCCTAAAACAGTAATCGGTGATGATTGAAGTAGAAATATGTATATACATATATAAATATATATACACGAATTAAGAGATGGGGTGTTTTGAATTGAGATTGAAGAAAGTGAATCTTGGATTCTAAAGGATCTATGCAAGAACAAAACGATTGAAGATCTAAAATGTGTTAAAAGAAATCCTTCAAGAAAAAAGTATTTTTAATTTTTTTACAGTGGTAGAGTGTTTTCCATATAATTTTGTTATACCATCCCCACTGAAACCTGTTTACAGTTTTTCCTTTGCAAATCCTTTTAGAGAAAAAGTGTTTAGATTTTTTTTTCCTTTTTAAAAAATGTTACAGTATTACTCTATTACTCCGTATTAGTTATTACTGTTATTAAATTAATTTTAATAATTATTATTAGTTATTAATCAATTAATATTAATGATTTTTTCTTACGACAACTATCGTTAACATGCATTAATGTGTCATATAGTGGTGGTTATTGTTGACATTTTAACATTGATTATCAATATGTACAAGTTTTATTGCATATTAACGACATGTCTAAAAACTATAGTTTGAAAAATCATATATTACGAATTTTACTAATAACAGTCTTCAGAGTTGTCGTTAACATTCATTAAAGTATTGTAAGTTCAATAACTATTGTTAAACAGTCAATAAGTAACTGTCATGTACAATCATTTTATGCTCGTTAATGACAACTTTAAGAGTTGTTGTTAGCAAAATCTTTTATTTACTCCATCCGTCCCAATTTAATAGTCCACAGACAAAAAATACACAGTTTAAGAAAAATTGATTGATACATGTACCTTTTTGTCTACTTTCCAGTTTTATGTGCACCCTCTAGTCACAATTCATTTTTGAACAATTTGGCATAGCCAGAAATTGAACTCGGGTGGTGTACTTCATTAAGTAGAGAATATTATATATAGGGGCAGGATCAATGGGGAAGTAACCAATCGGGGGAAAGTAAAATTTCTTCTTTTTTTCGTTTTTTTGGAATTTTTTTTCAGACATCAAGATCACACGAAAATATGAACATTTAAAAAAGACACTCCGTGATGAATGTTATTATTTATGTGGTAAAACGATCGACAAAAATAACATTCAAGACAATATTGATTGTGAAGAATATTAACGTTATTTTTTCATGTTTTGTGAAGTAACAAATTTAGTCCGATTTCGAGTTTAGGGTTTAGAGTTTGGTGTTTTGGGTTTAGTCTCAAAACCCTAAACCCTAAACTCTAAACCGTTCGTGTTAAAAACTCAATCTAAATCCTAAATCTAAACCCTAATCCCTAAATTTCTAAACCCTAATATCTAAACTCTATAAACCCTAATATCTAAACCCTAATATATAACCCAAATATCTAAAACCTCAACATACACTCGAAAAACACGATAATTTTTATATATTAATTCTTCGAGCGTTTTCCAGCCAAAATAAAAACATTTATCACAAAGTGTCTTTAGTAAATGTTCATATTTTCATCTAATCTATAATATGCGTGAACAAAGTTTTTTCAAAAAATGAAAAAAAAAAATTTGCTTCCCCCTGATTGGTTACTTCCTCCTTGATCCTACCAACATATATATATATATATATATATATATATATATATATATATATATATATATATATATATATATATATATATATATATATATATATATATATATATATATACATATATATATACATATATATATTGTCATACCCCGTCCAAATTCATCTGGACGAATACATTACATTTTGTTACATCGCGAGGTACTTGACCTCTATATGCCACATTTTACAAACATTGCATTTGTTTTTAAAAGATAAACTTTCATTTCATCGAAAGTTGACAGGCATGCATACCATTTCATAATATATCTAAACTATAAATGACTTGATAATATTCTTGATGAACTCAATGACTCGAATGCAACGTCTTTTGAAATATGTCATGAATGACTCCAATTATTATCTCTAAGATGAGCAAATGCACAGCGAAAGATTTCTTTCATACCTGAGAATAAACATGCTTTCAAGTGTCAACCAAAAGGTTGGTGAGTTCATTAGTTTATCATAATCAATCATTTCCATAATTTTAATAGACCACAATATTTCATTTAATCAATAATCATACACTCGTAAGTGTTTAAAATTCATTCATATGGATTGAACACCTGGTAACCGACATTAACAAAATGCATCTAGAATATCCCCATATATATACATCGAAGTACTAAAGCATTTCAAATTATCTGACTGGGGCGTGTCAAGGCCCATAGATCTATCTTTAGAATTTGCGTCAATTGGTGGCAATTATAATAAACACCAATTCTTAGGCTACCAAGTTCAACAAGGGCGATATCCGGTATAACAATTCAACCATAGAATGTAGTTTCAATTACTTGTGTCTATTTCGTAAAACATTTATAAAAGCAGCGCATGTATTCTCAGTCCCAAAAATATATATTGCAAAAGCATTTAAAAAGGGAGCAAATAAAACTCACAATAATGTATTTTGTAGTAAAAATACATATGACGATATTGAACAATGCAGGGTTGGCCTCAGATTCACGAACCTATATCATTTGTATATATATATATATATATATATATATATATATATATATATACTCGAAATCGAACAAGTTTATATACTATATCTTAAATTATATACTATATTTATTTAGTTTGTATATATTTTCAAAATGTTTAATATTTATATAATTATATTAATATATATTTGATTGGTATTTTCATAAAAATACTTAACATGTTGTATATGAATATTTATTTAAATTTTGTTAATATGATTAAAACATACTTATAACCTTAATAATGTTCTTAAAACTTTTATTTTCATAAACGTAATTATTTTTAATAATAATATTATAGATAATACTGATAATAATAATAATGATAATTTTAATGTTAGTACAATAATAATAATTTTTAATAAAAATGATATTAATGATAATATTTATAATAATGTTTATGTTACTAGTAATAATAATTCTAATAAAATGATACTAATATTAATAATAATAATATCTACAATAATGATAATAGTGATAATAATAATGATACTAGCAATTGTAAATATGATAATACCAATATTTAGTGATAATAATAATAAATCGTATTATGTTAGTAATAATAATAATAATAATTAACATAGCAATAATAATAATATGATTCCAATTTGTAACTATATAATAATAATATTATTGATAATTAATACTTGTATTGTATTATTAATAATAATAACAATATTAATAATTATAATACTAATAATGATAACAACTTTACTAATAATCAGCATAATAATAATAATTAATATTAACAACAATTAATAATAACAATAAATAAAAAATATGAATGTATACCCTTTTAAAAATTCGTTCAAAAAGAATTGTCCAAGTCCGAGCTCGAACACGAGACCTCCCGCTCACAAATAAACACCCATGACCATCCAGCTATTCTTGCTTTTCTGACTAAACTCTCACCCATAATTAATTTAAACCGAATGTCTATTTCTCTCATTATCTTCCCCATCTTCTCAATCAAAATCGAACCAGCGATCAAAACCCAAATTACATCGATTTTTAGGATTTGATATTTAACACAGAAACAAGTATTTATGATTAATTGAATTAACAAACAACAACAAAAAAATAAATTAAAGAAAAGAGCGCTGCTACTGTTAACGACTCAAAGAAAAAAAAATAAACATTGATTTCGATTTTAAAGACGTTTTACATTATATTTACAACATGAAGCATGTTGTAAATCATATTTAGAAACTTTTGGGATCGTTAATTTCAACTGAAACAACAAAACGTCTATGAATTTTATGATGAACACAGCTTTGACTTTTTTTTGAACTTAAGGTTTGACTAAAGAATTTGAAATCAAGAAAAGAAATTGGGACTTAAAAACTTACAGAAAGTATAAACAGATCATTCCTAACAATTCTGCGTTGATAGATTTTAAAATAAAGCTCGAATTCGAATTTTGACTAAAATACTCAAGAACAGAGGTCGAGCTTATTTTCTCAGTTTCATGTTTTTAATTTCCTCAATTTATGGAAGTTAAAAAGGGATTGTAATTGATATTGGTAGTGAAAGGGAATTCGAATGAATACATTACTACGTGAATTAGATTGCAGTCGACAAAGGTTGGACATGAACAAAATAATGAAGAAAAAAAATAAAACTGGATAGTGGTTGATACAGATTCGTTCTATTTGTGCCTTAATTTCTATAATCAAAGACAGGAAGTACAAATCAGACACAGTTGAAAATGAGTTGCAACTAATCCTGGAATCTAATTGTACGATTAGTTATTTATAGTTAATATTATTAATTAGTAAATATAAATATATAAATGATAATATTATTTATTATTGGGAATAATAAAAATAATAAAAAAAATACTATTAATATTAATAAAAATAAGGATAGTAATATTACTAATCAATATAACATTAATAATAATAATAGAAATAATAATAACGATAATAATAATAATAATATTGTTTTTAACTATAAAAATGATAATTATAATATTATTCATAATAATAATTTGTATTATTTATAATGATAATGATGACTATAGTAATAATAATATTAGTAATTCATAACACCTTACATGTATTAACCTTCATATTTATATAATACATATTGAAATAACAATTTAATAAGTAGTGATATAAATATTAATGTTAATAATAATAATGGAAGTATTAGTATAACAATTTTATTTTAAACTTGTAATTAATTTGATGTATTAGTTAATAAGTATGTGAAATATATATATTACATTATATCATTTATCATATTTTGAATATATATATATATATATATATATATATATATATATATATATATATATATATATATACCATTACTTATATATAGATTTCATAAATATATATTCATAGCAACTTAATTAATCTGTTCATTAGTTTACATTTTTTTTTATTTCCATTGATTAAATTGTATTTTATTATTTCAAACTATTATATATACTTTTATTTATATTTATATATATATATATATATATATATATATATATATATATATATATATATATATATATATATATATATATATATATATTTGTAACTTAATTGTTCGTGAATCGTCGAGAATAGTCCAAGGTTAAATGAATACATGAATATTAAAAAAAATACTGTTAATATTAATAAAAATAAGGATAGTAATATTACTAATCAATATAACATTAATAATAATAATAGAAATAATAATAATGATAATAATAATAATATTGTGTTTAACTATAAAAATGATAATTATAATATTATTCATAATAATAATTTGTATTATTTATAATGATAATGATGACTATAGTAATAATAATATTAGTAATTCATAACACCTTACATGTATTAACCTTCATATTTATATAATACATATTGAAATAACAATTTAATAAGTAGTGATATAAATATTAATGTTAATAATAATAATGGAAGTATTAGTATAACAATTTTATTTTAAACTTGTAATTAATTTGATGTATTAGTTAATAAGTATGTGAAATATATATATTACATTATATCATTTATCATATTTTGAATATTTATATTATATATATATATATATATATATATATATATATATATATATATATATATATATATATATATATTACTATATATATACCATTACTTATATATAGATTTCATATATATATATATATATATATATATATATATATATATATATATATATTCATAGCAACTTAATTAATCTGTTTATTAGTTTACATTTTTTTTAATTTCCATTGATTAAATTGTATTTTATTATTTCAAACTATTATATATACTTTTGTTTATATTTATATATATATATATATATTTATATACTTATATATATACACACTCTTATTTTGTATATATTTATTTATTTATTTATTTGTAACTTAATTGTTCGTGAATCGTCGGGAATAGTCCAAGGTTAAATGAATACATGAATATGATTCCAAAATTTTCTGAGACTCAACATTACAGACTTTGCTTATCGTGTCGGAAACATATAAAGATTAAGTTTAAATTTGGTCAGAAATTTTCGGGTCGTCACAGTACCTACCCGTTAAAGAAATTTCGTCCCGAAATTTGATTGGGATGGTCATTGCTAACAATAAATATGTTTTCATGACTCATACGAGTTGGAATTTAGAGCTTTATCAACATTGAGTAATAAGGATAAAATAATTTGATTGTTCGAAGAGTACGGATGAAGTTATCACAACAGAGTGAAAATGAGTAAATGCAGATTCGACTTAACCGGTGACGTAGTCACGGTTGATTTCCGGAATTCAAGGGATTTAGAGAAAATATTCGTAATAAGATTTGGTTCTTCGGTAATTAAGGAAATTAGGATTCTCTTTGGTTAAATGCGATAATCTGTCTCGATTGTTCTGTCTTATATTTCGCTATAAATCCATCCTCTTAATTTCCTTTATATTTTGGAGATCCATACTTTTGTTTTCTCTTCCTGACTTTAAGTCAAACGAATAATAGTCCAGAATTCGTAGGTACGAGATTTGGAATGAACATAACTAATGTTCTGAGAGAGATTGTAATAGCACGATCTTGATTGGTTAAATTACCAGTATTCAAGAGAAAAGATAGGACTATCAAAAAAATATGTTCTTGACATGTTTATAGATTAGATAGAATGTAAGAGTCGTGTAGAATGGTACATGATGATGTTATGATTCTGTGAATCATCACGTTCCATTAGAAACTCAGCACGACTTACTGTAATATAATCACGTTGATCAAGTGTCATTATATTATACTAACTCATGCTTTAGTTTCCAACACTGCTTCAAAATCATTCATATTTTAAATTCGAATTTTTTTTAGAATTTAGAAACTAAATAGTTTCTTTTATGATTCAACACAGATAGCGTGGAGAGATAATTAATATCAGACAAGATTATTTATGAAGATATCTTCAGAAATATTGAGGATATTTACAATGAAAGGTACGATGATATCTTAGAATTTTAGAATCAAAGTGTGATGAAGAAATTCATTCACAATAATTTAGAGCGATTAAGGAGTAAGGTATTCGCTAAAGATTTCATCATAAACAGAATCATCAGGATTCTTTATATACAGGGTTTGGTCCTTGTATTTGTCCTTGGTCTCCTTCATGGTTTGCTCAATCCGTTTTTCTAGTACAAATTTTTCCATTGAGTGTTTCCAACACTTCATTCTTTATCATCAAACTTTTGGCTGTTAACGTCGTTTACAGTTTTTGCTGCTTCGTCCAGCTTTTTCAAAAGTTGGAGTATCGATTCGTAAACTGGGTGCTTTTCAGAATGGAAGATCATAATTCTGAGAGATAAATGTTATATGTATACATATAACTGTTGATGTAGACATGCTGCGAGATTTCAAAATACTGATTGCTAATTCCCTGTAATTGATGTGGTAATTCTCGTTATAAGATGTAGATGAGTATATGAATAGGTTTCAATGAATATAATGATTCTTTGGAAAGTCAGAGATCAATGAAGTTGCTGATAAGTTTACTGCTAATATTGTGGATTATAAACGGTTCCCCGGTAACGATGACGAAGGGCGAACTTACATATCAAAGTTATAGTAGAGTTCATTCGAATGAAAAGTCAGAATTGTTTTGCTGGAGTTGTGACAAAATTGGCTACTTTTGAAAGGGATTGCAAAGTTATTTTCGGTCATAACAACGCCAAAGGAGCTAGCACAGGTACGTGTTAAACGTTTACTCAGGTTCCGAATGTTTTCGGGTGCATAACTATATGCATCAATCTTTTCTTTCGTAGATGAAGTGCGGTTGGTTCATCTTCTCGATTGAGGTGTTTTCAAAAATCATGAATGGTGTGAACACAGATTGTAATCGTCAAGATACAAACGAGGTTTAAGATGAAATCAAGTGGCAAACTTGAAGAAATATTTAGTTTCATATGTTATAATTAATATTTTAATTCATTTTAATTGTCCAATGTTGACAGTCCAAAGTTAGCAGTCCATATTGTAGTTCAATAATTCATATATACTTTAATATATAATAATCGAATTAATTAATACGTGTCGTGACCCGTTATATACGTGTCTCAGACTCGATCACAACTCAAAGTATATATATTATTGTAGAATCAACCTCAACCCTGTATAGCTAACTCGATCATTACTGCATATAGAGTGTCTATGGTTATTCCAAATAATATATATAGATGCGTCGATATGATATGTCAAAACCTTGTATACGTGTCCCGATATTTAAAGTGCGTAAAATAAATAACAGAAATTAAATGACAATAAATGAAATTGCGAGAATTTAAATTGTGATAAATAAATTGCGATAAATAAATGTAATAAGGAATTAACAGTTAGCTAGGAACAGTTAGCTAGGATTTTGTTAGCGTGGATTCTTAACAAAATTTCTCATAGTTAATTTGTTTGTTTCTAACAAATTTTATTTTGTCAAATGTTTTCTTCATTATGTCACTTGTTGGATTCTGATGGTCGAAATCCAAATATGAAATTGAATGAAAATGGTTATTCTGCGGTGAACGGATACGTATATGTGTGGATGTAAGTAGGATAGTAAATGACTGTTGAATCAGATTCGAAGAATGTACAGTTTAACTTATTAATGTGAAATCTAAATATTTCTCGGGTATTACCTACCCGTTAAAATATTTTCACCATTAACAGTTTGTACAAAAGAATTTTTTTTATTACAATCTTTATGAAAACATACTTACATATATATTTTCTTCAGATGTAATCATGGATTTAATGAGTTGATATGATATTAAACTCATTTGATTTACCGTTAGAACAAGAATACATAATCTCTAAAACATTAGAGGTTACATAACCATCATGTCGAACTAAGATAAATGATGTAGAACGTCATGTAGAACGATGATTATACTCGAGGTATAGAATGAGATGTTGAGGCATGTGATGTTGAAACTTGGGTTGTTGGTGGTACTGTTGGTGCTGGTGATGTTGCTGGTGCTTGTAAGTTTTGCACCATATTCTCCAAATTAATTACTCGAGCGCGAAGTTTGTTGACTTCTTCTATTACCCCGAAATGATTGACGGTTGGAACGAATGGATGAATAAGGTTTAGAATTTGGGATATCATATAATCGTTGTGGGATATCCTGGCAATGAGGGTGATTATGGTGTTTCGGACAGGTTCGACGGTAAGTGCTTCAGGTTCTTCACCAAGAGGTGAATTCGGTTGGTGGAAGGGATCGCCTTCTTCGCGTCTCCATTAATTAATTCGACTACGAACCCATCCCCAATTCATCCAGAATTGGTGATGACTAATTTGTTGATCCATTCCGGTTATACTGCTTTCGGAGCTCAAGTGTGTTTCCATATCGGAATAGCTGTCGGGTTCCGAAGAACTTGAACTAGTGACGAGTTCCATTTCATAAGATTGAGTAAAGGATTTTTTTTCTTTTCGATATGAATGATTTCCGGCTATCGGATGGTATTCTAATTACATAGAATATCTATATATATAGAGCAAAAGATTTCATAGATTATGGAGGGATTTACGGAATATGTCAGGCAAAGTTTACAGTAACGGATAGGCTAAGATATGAATTATCAGATACGCTAAGATATGAATTTTGTCTATACACTATTCATGCAGTCAATGCAGTAAAACGTGTCTAGACTAAGAATGATAAGCAGGTAATTTCCGACAAGAAATGATAAGCAAAACTTTTGACATGCAGACACGGTCGAAGTCCAGACTCACTAATGCATCTAAACAACTATCGGTTAGACACACTAATGCAAGACCTGGTTCGCTAAGACCACCGCTGATGTTATGCGAGGTGTATACGAAATAGTTATATTTTTATTGCGAAATACTATTAAATACGATACAATTTTACACAAGTTATTTATTTATTTATTGAATGGATTTACCTAAACCTTGCTACAACACTATAGGCAGTGTACCTAATCATAAAGTAGTGTAGTTTTTAGTAAGTCCGGTTCGTTCCGCAGGGAGCTAACCAAGTTTAACGCTATATTTTTAAACTATATTTGTATGTGTACATGTATGTATGTATATATATATATATATATATATATATATATATAAGTAGTATTATTATAAAATGGGGTTTTTACCGTTTAATGACCGGTTTGTCGATTTTATGTCTTAAGTCACAATTAAAACCTAATGTAAAATATTAAAAATAAATATAACTTAATTTAAAGCATAAATTAAATGACGATAATAAAATTGCGATAATTAAAAGTACGATAATTAAAAGTGCAATAAATAAAATGACAGTAAATAAAAGTGCGATGAAATATGAAATAAAGGAATTATGCTTATTTAAACTTCCGTAATCATGATGTTCGACGTGTTAATTTTAATTTATTACCATGGGTTAATTGTCCTTTGTCCTGGATTATTCGATATGTCCATCTGGTTTTTGTCCATAACAGTCCATCAGTCATAAATATAAAGTGCGAGTGTCCTCGTCAAATTATCCTTATATTCGAAGTCAAATATTCCAACTAATTGGGGACTTAAACTGTAATGAGGTTTTAATACATTGTTAATGATTACACCAGGTTATCGACTGTGTGCAATCCAAGGTTTTAATACTTTATTAACAATTACACCAAGTGTCCTTGTATGTAATCCACCCCTGTTTTAATGATTCCATTGACTATTAATCCATTCCCGTGTCCGGTTAAATGAACGATTATTAGTACTTATAAATATCTCATCCATCGTGTCCGATCGAGTGTATGTGGTTATTTATAGGTACGTCCAATTGTAAGTCTTTATATTAAATTAACGAACTATCATTCAATTAAATAAATATAAAGCCCATTAATAGCCCATAGTCTAATTTCCACAAGTGTAGGTCTTTTGTCCAAACCCCAATTATGGTACAAAGCCCAATAACCCCGTCTTTAATATTTAGCCCAACATCATGATTACTTCGATTTAAATAAGCATAATAATAACAACTTAGCTACGAGACATTAATTTAAAATGTTGAACATAACTTACAATGAGTATTAATAGCGTAGCGTTACACGGACAGAATTTCGACTTACAAACTTAAAACATTCACTACCATAACCTTATTATTATTAATCTTAAATTAAAATTAAAATTATAAATATATATATATATATATATATATATATATATATATATATATTGAGAGAGTTAGGGAGTAGATGGATATTGTGTAAAAATTCGTCGACCAAACATTGCAATTTATAGGACTTGGCTTGCTACAGTGTCTCATGCGATCGCATGATATTAACACTTCCTGGCCATGCGATCGCATGGCCAGCTGTACCAGCTCACATTATCAACTAAAACGTGGGCTGCTGAGTTTATTTAATATATAATATAATATATATAATTTTGTATAATTATATATATATATATATATATATATATATATATATATTATTATTATTATTATTATATTATATTCTTATGCCTAGTTGACTCGTAATTTTAGGTCCGTTGCGTCGTGCGTTGATAGTTGGTTCATGTCCCGGTTCCGGATTTTCGAACGTCCTTGCGTACTATTTAATATCTTGTACTTTGCGTTTTGCGGCTTGTACTCTTGTAACTTTTAGATGTTTCTCATCAATAAATTGAACCACTTGGATTGTATTTTGTACTTTTTAGCGTTTTGGTCATTTGCATCTTCTAACAGTCGAATCTATCTTTTGTCTTCACCTTTTATTATTTAAACGAATATCACTTGTAAATAGAACAATTGCAACCAAAAACTTGTCTTTCTTGAAGGATAATGCTATGATATATATGTTCATTTTTAGCATTATCAAATATTCTCACACTTGAGCGTTGCTTGTCCTCAAGCAATATAGAACTTTGAATAAAAACATACTTGAATCACTTCTTTATTCTTCACACTTTGTACATTAGTGATTTCTATACGGCGGTATGAACAATGATAGTAACGTTGTGGTTTACAGTCCCACATGACTATGAAAATTTAGATCCTTTAAGGAAATTGGATCTTTAGGAAAACTTTTGATCTTTTGAAAATTCAATCTAGCTTTTACCCTAGATAAGTTTTTCGGAATAACCCTTCACCGGTGTTTTTTGTGGGTTTCAGATTTGAAAATTTTAGCTCAAAACTTGCGGTTTTGTGTCACCCACTTGCTAACCTTGTATTAGGAAAGCAACACGTCCAGTTTACTTGCTCCGTATATTACCTTTCGGTAAACTACCGTCCGGTTGTAAAGGAAAGCGTTGAACAAGCAACTGTTGAGGCAATGTCCCGTGACATGCTTTTAATAATGGTCTATATCGTGTCGGATGCAATTACTATCCTTTGTAGGAGCAATAGTAAAGATCACCCTATAGTTTTTCGGTCTGGCACAAGGTCCTGTCTTCGACCATGCTATGCAACCACCGTTCTTACGGTTGACACCCGATTTGGTTCAGGTGACCTAATGAATTCCGGTGAATTCTTAGGATTTTACATTCAATGGTAATGAACGTATTGAAAATGGGTTTTCAGAAAACAAATCGGTTTGTAATTTGATCAAAATATTTTCTCGTTCAAGCTCGAGTTTAGATATCATCGAATTCCATGAGTTTGAATTCTCAATCTTTAAGGTCAATCTCAAGGATTGAGTAATATCAGTCTTAAAAGCTGATTTTTGATCTTTAAGGAGATTATCCTTTCTGGGGATCTGATTCATTAGTCTTATAAGCTAATTTGCACGGAGCCCCCATTGTACGAGACATATCCTCTCATGGTTAGGATAAGTCTGACCACTTGGCGACCCTGTTTGATGCTGAGGTCCGTAGATTTCCAGCTGATTTTTGAGAAAACTTTTCAAGGTTTTTCGTAGACTCTACAACTGGTCTGGATGACAACTTCCTAACCTAAATCAAGAAGCGCGTGTCTTTTTCTTGGAAGACTTTACTTCCTTTTAAATTCTGAAATGTCCCGTTCATATTGATTATAAACGTTCCATATTAATTGATTTCGTTGTGAGGTTTTGACCTCTATATGAGACGTTTTTCAAAGACTGCATTCATTTTTAAAACAACCATAACCTTTATTTTATCAATAAAGGTTTTAAAAACATTACGTAGATTATCAAATAATGATAATCTAAAATATACTGTTTACACACGACCATTACATAATGGTTTACAATAGAAATATATTACATCGACATATGTTTCTTGAATGCAGTTTTTACACAATATCATACAAACATGGACTCCAAATCTTGTCCTTATTTTAGTATGCAACAGTGGAAGCTCTTAGTATTCACCTGAGAATAAACATGCTTTAAACGTCAACAAAAATGTTGGTTAGTTATTGGTTTAACCTATATATATCAAATCGTAACAATAGACCACAAGATTTCATATTTCAATACACATCCCATACATAGAGATAAAAATCATTCATATGGTGAACACCTGGTAACCGACATTAACAAGATGCATATATAAGAATATCTCCATCATTCCGGGACACCCTTCAGATATGATATAAATTTCGAAGTACTAAAGCATCCGATACTTTGGATGGGGTGTGTTAGGCCCAATAGATCTATCTTTAGGATTCGCGTCAATTAGGGTGTCGGTTCCCTAATTCTTAGATTACCAGACTTAATAAAAAGGGGCATATTCGATTTCGATAATTCAACCATAGAATGTAGTTTCACGTACTTGTGTCTATTTTGTAAATCATTTATATAACCTGCATGTATTCTCATCCCAAAAATATTAGATTTTAAAAGTGGGACTATAACCCACTTTCACAGATATTTCCTTCCTCAAAAAAAAGACTTGGCCACGGATCGATTCACGAACCTATACAAATATGTACATATATATCAAAGTATGATCAAAATATAATTACAACCATTTTTATTATGTTTTAAAGATTTGAGTGTATTAAGTCAGCTGTCCTTGTTAGTAACCTACAACTAGTTGTCCACAGTTAGATGTACAGAAATAAATCGATATATATTATCTTGAATCAATCCACGACCCAGTGTATACACGTCTCAGGCTAGATCACAACTCAAAGTATATATATTTTTGAAATCAACCTCAACCCTGTATAGCTAACTCCAACATTACTGCATATAGAGTGTCTATGGTTGTTCCAAATAATATATATACATGGGTCGATATGATATGTCAAAACATTTGCATACGTGTCTATAGTATCCCAAGATTACATAATATATTAGAATACATGTATAATACAATATAAGTTAGCTAGGATATGATTTGTATAGATTTGTTAAACATTTCCCGTAGCTAAAAAGATCAAAAATATCCAATCTTGTTTTACCCATAACTTCTTCATTTTAAATCCGTTTTGAGTGAATCAAATTGCTATGGTTTCATATTGAAATCTATTTTATGAATATAAATAGAAAAATTATAGGTTTATAGTCGGAAATATAAGTTACAAGTCGTTTTTGTAAAGGTAGTCATTTCAATCGAAAGAACGACGTCTAGATGACCATTTTAGAAAACATACTTCCATTTTGAGTTTAACCTTGATTTTTGGATATAGTTTCATGTTCATATGAAAAATCATTTTCCCAGAAGAACAACTTTTAAATCAAAGTTTATCATAGTTTTTAATTATCCAAACCAAAACAGCCCCCGGTTTCACTACGACGACGTATATCCGATTTTATGGTGTTCATCGTGTTTTCAGATTTTAAATCATTAAGTTAGCATATCATATAGATATAGAATATGTGTTTAGTTGATTTTAAAAGTCAAGTTAGAAGGATTAACTTTTGTTTGCGAACAAGTTTAGAATTAACTAAACTATGTTCTAGTGATTGCAAGTTTAAACCTTCGAATAAGATAGCTTTATATGTATGAATCGAATGATGTTATGAACATCATTACTACCTCAAGTTTTCTGGATAAAGATACTGGAAATGAGAAAAATGGATCTAGCTTCAAAGGATCCTTGGATGGCTTGAAAGTTCTTGAAGCAGAATCATGACACGAAAACAGTTCAAGTAAGATTTTCACTCGAAATAAGATTGTTATAGTTGTAGAAATTGAATCAAAGTTTAAATATGAATATTACCTTGAATTAGAAAGATAACCTACTGTAAATAACAAAGGTTCCTTGATCTTAGATGATTACTTGGAATGGATTAGAAAGCTTGGAAGTAGACTTGCAAACTTGGAAGTATTCTTGATTTTTATGAAACTATACTTATGGAATTTATGAAGAACACTTAGAACTTGAAGATGGAAATTTAGAGAGATCAATTAGATGAAGAAAATTAAAGAATGAAAGTGTTTGTATGTGTTTTTGGTCGTTGGTATATGGATTAGATATAAAGGATATGTAATTTTGTTTTCATGTAAATAAGTCATGAATGATTACTCATATTTTTGCAATTTTATGAGATATATCATGCTAGTTGCCAAATGATGGTTCCCACATGTGTTAGGTGACTCACAAGGGCTGATAAGAGCTGATCATTGCAGTGTATATACTAATAGTACATACATCTAAAAGCTGTGTATTGTACTAGTACGAATACGGGTACATACGGGTAGAATTGTTGATGAAACTGAACGAGGATGTAATTGTAAGTATTTTTGTTAAGTAGAAGTATTTTGATAAGTGTCTTGAAGTCTTTCAAAAGTGTATGAATACATATTAAAACACTACATGTATATACATTTTAACTGAGTCGTTAAGTCATCGTTAGTCGTTACATGTAAATGTTGTTTTGAAACCTTTAGGTTAACGATCTTATTAAATGTTGTTAACCCATTGTTTATTATATCAAATGAGATGTTAAATTGTTACATTATCATGATATTATGATATATAATATATCTTAGTATGATATATATACAGTTAAATGTCGTTACAACGATAATCGTTACATATATGTCTCGTTTCGAAATCATTAAGTTAGTAGTCTTATTTTTACATATGTAGTTCATTGTTAATACACTTAATGATATATTTAATTATCATTTAACATAATTAACCAAGTGTATCAATATCTTAATATGATTCATATGTACCTAGTAAGACGTTGTTATAACGATAATCGTTATATATATCGTTTTCGAGTTTCTTAATTTAATAGTCTCATTTTTATGTATATAACTCATTGTTAAAATACCTAATGAGATACATACTTATAATAAAATCATGTTAACTATATATATAACCATATGTATGTCATCATATAGTTTTTACAAGTTTTAACGTTCGTGAATCACCGGTCAACTTGGGTGGTCATTTGTCTATATGAAACCTATTCCAATTAATCAAGTCTTAACAAGTTTGATTGCTTAACATGTTGGAAACACTTAATCATATAAATATCAATTTCATTTAATATATATAAACATGGAAAAGTTCGGGTCACTACAGTACCTACCCGTTAAATAAATTTCGTCCCGAAATTTTAAGCTGTTGAAAGTGTTGACGAATCATCTGGAAATAGATGCGGGTATTTCTTCTTCATCTGATCTTCACGCTCCCAGGTGAACTCGGGTCCTCTACGAGCATTCCATCGAACCTTAACAATCGGTATCTTGTTTTGTTTAAGTTTCTTAACCTCACGATCCATTATTTTGACGGGTTCTTCAATGAATTGAAGTTTTTCATTGATTTAGATTTCGTCCAACGGAATAGTGAGATCTTCTTTAGCAAAACATTTCTTCAAATTCGAGACGTGGAAAGTGTTATGTACAGCTGCGAGTTGTTGAGGTAGCTCCAGTTGGTAAGCTACTGGTCCGACACGATCTATAATCTTGAATGGTCCAATGTACCTGGGATTTAGTTTTCCCCGTTTACCAAATCGAACAACGCCTTTCCAAGGTGAAACCTTAAGCATGATCATTTCTCAAATTTCAAACTCTATATCTTTTGTTTTACTGTCCGTGTAGCTCTTTTGTCGACTCTGGGCGGTTTTCAATCGTTGTTGAATTTGGATGATTTTCTCGGTAGTTTCTTGTATTATCTCCGGACCCGTAATCTGTCTATCCCCCACTTCATTCCAAAAAATTGGAGACCTGCACTTTCTACTATAAAGTGCCTCAAACGGCGCCATCTCAATACTAGAATGATAACTGTTGTTGTAGGAAAATTCTGCTAACGGTAGGTGTCGATCCCAACTGTTTCCGAAATCAATAACACATGCTCGTAGCATGTCTTCAAGCGTTTGTATCGTCATTCACTCTGCCCATCAGTTTGTGGATGATAGGCAGTACTCATGTCTAGACGTGTCCCCAATGCTTGTTGCAACGTCTGCCAGAACCTTGAAACAAATCTACCTTCCCTATCAGAGATAATAGATACGGGTATTCCATGTCTGGAGACAACCTCCTTCAAATACAATCGTGCCAACTTCTCTATTTTGTCATCTTCTCTCATTGGCAGGAAGTGTGCTGACTTGGTGAGACGATCAATTATTACCCAAATAGTATCATAACCACTTGCAGTCCTTGGCAATTTAGTAATGAAATCCATGGTAATGTTTTTCCATTTCCATTCCGGGATTTCAGGTTGTTGTAGTAGACCTGATGGTTTCTGATGTTCAGCTTTGACCTTAGAACACGTCAAACATTCTCCTACATATTTAGCAATATCGACTTTCATACCTGGCCACCAAAAATGTTTCTTAAGATCCTTGTACATCTTCCCCGTTCCAGGATGTATTGAGTATCTGGTTTTATGAGCTTCTCTAAGTATCATTTCTCTCATATCTCCAAATTTTGGTACCCAAATTCTTTCAGCCCTATACCGGGTTCCGTCTTCCCGAATATTAAGATGCTTCTCCGATCCTTTGGGTATTTTATCCTTTAAATTTCCCTATTTTAAAACTCCTTGTTGCGCCTCCTTTATTTGAGTAGTAAGGTTAGTGTGAATCATTATATTCATAGATTTTACTCGAATGGGTTCTCTGTCCTTTCTGCTCAAGGCGTCGGCTACCACATTTGCCTTCCCCGGGTGGTAACGAATCTCAAAGTCGTAATCATTCAACAATTCAGTCCACCTACGCTGCCTCATATTCAGTTGTTTCTGATTAAATATGTGTTGAAGACTTTTGTGGTCGGTATATATAATACTTTTGACCCCATATAAGTAGTGCCTCCAAGTCTTTAATGCAAAAACAACCGCGCCTAATTCCAAATCATGCGTCGTATAATTTTGCTCGTGAATCTTCAATTGTCTAGACGCATAAGAAATCACCTTCGTTCATTGCATTAATACACAACCAAGACCTTGCTTTGATGCGTCACAATAAATCACAAAATCATCATTCCCTTCAGGCAATGACAATATAGGTGCCGTAGTTAGCTTTTTCTTCAATAACTGAAACGCTTTCTCTTGTTCATCCTTCCATTCAAATTTCTTCCCTTTATGCGTTAATGCAGTCAAGGGTTTTGCTATTTTGGAGAAATCTTGGATGAATCTTCTGTAGTAACCAGCCAATCCTAAAAATTGACGTATATGCTTTGGAGTTTTTGGGGTTTTCCACTTTTCAACGGTTTCGATCTTTGCCGGGTCCACCTGGATACCTTCTTTGTTCACTATGTGACCGAGGAATTGAACTTCTTCCAACCAAAATGCACACTTTGAAAACTTAGCGTACAGTTTTTCTTTCCTCAATACTTCTAGCACTTTTCTCAAATGTTCTTCGTGCTCTTGATCATTCTTTGAGTAAATAAGTATGTCATCGATGAAAACAATGACAAACTTGTCAAGATATGGCCCACATACTCGGTTCATAAGGTCCATGAACACAGCTGCTGCGTTAGTCAATCCAAACGGCATAACCATAAACTCGTAATGACCATAACGTGTCCTAAAAGCAGATTTTGGAATATCATCCTCCTTTACTCGCATTTGATGATATCCAGAACGTAAATCGATTTTCGAATAAACCGATGAGCCTTGTAGTTGATCAAATAAGTCGTCAATTCTCAGCAGTGGATAACGGTTTTTGATGGTAAGTTTATTCAACTCTCAGTAGTCAATACACAACCTAAATGTACCATCCTTCTTTTTGACAAACAAAACAGGAGCTCCCCATGGTGATGTGCTTGGTTGAATGAAACCACGTTCTAATAGTTCTTGCAGTTGGCTTTGTAGTTCATTCATCTCGCTGGGTGCGAGTCTGTAAGGAGCACGAGCTATTGGTGCAGCTCCTGGTACAAGATCTATTTGAAATTCAACAGATCGATGTGGAGGTAGTCCCGGTAATTCTTTTGGAAATACATCGGGAAATTCTTTTGCGACGGGAACATTATTGATGCTCTTTTCTTCAGTTTGTACTTTCTCGACGTGTGCTAGAATAGCATAGCAACCTTTTCTTATTAGTTTTTGTGCCTTCAAATTACTAATAAGATGTAGCTTCATGTTGCCCTTTTCTCCATACACCATTAAGGGTTCTCCTTCTTCTCGTACAATGCGAATTGCATTTTTGTAACATACGATCTCTGCTTTCATCTTCTTCAGCCAGTCCATGCCAACTATTACATCAAAACTTCCTAACTCTACTGGTATCAAATCAATCTTAAATATTTCGCTACCCAGTTTAATTTCTCGATTCCGGCATATATTATCTGCTGAAATTAATTTACCATTTGCTAATTCGAGTAAAAATTTACTATCCAACGGCGTCAATGGACAACTTAATTTAGCACAAAAATCTCTACTCATATAGCTTCTATCTGCACCCGAATCAAATAAAACATAAGCAGATTTGTTGTCAATAAGAAACGTACCCGTAACAAGCTCTGGGTCTTCCTGTGCCTCTGCCGCATTAATATTGAAAACTCTTCCGCGGCCTTATCCATTCGTGTTCTCCTGGTTCGGGCAATTTCTAATAATGTGGCCCGGTTTTCCACATTTATAACAAACTACATTGGCATAACTTGCTCCGACACTACTTGCTCTGCCATTACTCGTTCCGACACCATTTGTTCCTTTTGCTCTGTTAACCCCTGGTCCGTAGATCTCACACTTCACCGCGCTATGACCATTTCTTTTACACTTGTTTCAAAATTTGGTGCAGAACCCCGAGTGATACTTTTCACACCTTTGGCATTGCTGCTTCTGATTGTTGTTGTTGTTGTGGTTGTTATTGTTGTTGGGATGATTGTTGTAGTTGTTGTTGTTGTTGTGCCGTTTGTTGTAGTTGCGATTGAAGTTGCGATTGTTGAGATTGTTATTGTTGTATTGGTGACTCTTATCACCGTTTTCCTCCCACTTTTTTTGACTAGCTTCACGTTGGCCTCTTCGGCCGCCTGTTCTTTAATTCTTCCCTCAATCTGGTTCACTAGTTTGTGAGCCATTCTACATGCCTTTTGTATGGAGGCAGGCTCGTGTGAACTTATATCATCTTGGATTCTCTCTGGTAACCCTTTCACAAACGCGTCGATCTTCTCTTCCTCATCTTCGAATGCTCTCGGACACAATAGGCACAATTCTGTGAATCGTCTTTCGTACGAAGTAATATCGAATCCCTGTGTTCGTAACCCTCTAAGTTCTGACTTGAGCTTATTGACCTCGGTTCTGGGATGGTACTTCTCGTTCATCAAGTGCTTGAATGCCGACCACGGTAGTGCGTAAGCAGCATTGTGTCCTACCTGTTCAAGATAGGTGTTCCACCATGTTAATGCAGTACCTGTGAAGGTATGCGTAGCGTACTTAACTTTGTCCTCTTTAGTACACTTACTTATGGCAAACATCGATTCAACTTTCTCGGTCCACCGTTTCAATCCAATTGGTCCTTCGGTTCCATCAAATTCCAAAGGTTTGCAGGCAGTAAATTCTTTGTAGGAGCATCCTACACGATTTCTTGCGCCGTTAGCTGCATTGCTAGATTCAGAGTTATTGTTGGTATGAAGCGCAGCCTGTACTGCGGCTATGTTTGTCTATATATATATATATATATATATATATATATATATATATATATATATATATATATATATATATATATATATATATATATATATATATATATATATTGGTATGTCGAGTAGTCGGTGCCATTTCCTTCAAGATAGCCAATTGAATCGAGTTAATCATACAGAATATTAAGAGTAGTCAATAGTATTTCGTAGCATAATATGAACTCATTTATAAAAGCTTTTTCTTCATATTAGCGTTTTATAAGTTTAAATTCGGGTACTACCTATCCGTTAAGTTCATACTTATTATCTAATATACAATTCAACTACTACAATTCCATATGAAAAACTGATTATAAAATATATCACATATAAATATTCTTTAAACTTACAACTTCGCTATATTACATATAACATGAAATATAGTACACTATGATACAGGACAGTTTTGAAGATAAATCTAGTTAATACGCAAGTTGTTCAGCAAAGGAAATAAAGACACGTAATTCATAAGTCCAGAAACAAGTCATGCATTCTGGTTTTACTAAGACGACTTCTCATCCTTGGTCTTGTGGAAAATAACCGTTATGACCATTAGCTAGGCAGCATGTTGTAATGTCGTCAAAAGGACGAGGGTTTCTTAATGTCCAACAGCCCCGTAATAATCTAAAAACCTTGTTTCTCACCCTAACTACTGAATCCGTCATTTGTGGGAAAGTTTTATTTAAAAGCTGCAATCCGATGTTCTTTTTCTCACTTTGGTAAGAAGCGAACATCACTAACCCATAAGCATAACATGCTTCTTTATGTTGCATGTTAGAAGCTCTTTCTAATTCACGAAATCCTATGTTGGGATATGTTGAGTCAAAATAGGTTCTTAACCCGTAGCGTAAAATTGCATTTGGGTTCCCCGCATTTAACGCTTTAAAGAAAACACGGCGTAACTTAAAGTCTCCCCAATGTGATATACCCCACCTATCAAAGGAAAGCCTTTTATAAACTAAGGCATTTCTGGAAAGTCTTTCAAATGTTTGACAAGTTAATTTCGCCATAACTAAATGTGCTGATGAATTCTGAACGACTCTAGACAAGATTTCCTCAATCATATCCTCTGATAGGTCTTCTAAAATATTCGGTTGTCTACCCTTAACGTCCATTTTGTTTTTATACTGTAAAATAGACGAGGATTAGATTCATAATAACAAACAATACAAGCAATTTTTACATAGAACATAAAAGTACAAGCACACTACAATACATTTATTACACAACATGCTCACACCCCTCTAATCTGAATCACTGGTTTCTTCTTCTTCGGACTTGGTTCTTTTTCCTAATCTTCTAGGGATATATGATGTTCCTCTAATACGAGTCGTCATTTTCCACATTGGTTTAGAAAACCTGGTGGTTTAGAGGTTCCCGGGTTATTGTCACGATATTGAAAATACGGGTGTTGACGGTACATATAAAGTTCATCCGGGTCGAAATCAGATTTCTCTATTTTGATGCCTTTTCCCTTATTATTTTCTTTTGCCTCATTAAATTGGGTCGGGGTAATTTCTATAACATCATCAGAATCCTCATCAGGATCCGATTCATCGAAAAATTGGTAATTTTCCCAATATTTTGCTTCCTTAGCGGAAACACCATTGACCATTATTAACTTTGGTCCATTGGTTGAGGATTTTCTTTTATTTGACCGGTTTTCTGTGGTTCCTACTATTCCCCCTCCGGAACCTCTTCTTCTTCCGGTTCCTCTTCTTCTGGTTCCCCTTCTTCCGGTTCCTCTTCTTCCGGTTCCGTTTCCTCTTCTTCCGATTCTTCGTGAACTTGTGAATCTTGCCAATATATATTCGACTCTTCGTTATTATTAGGTGAGTCAATGGGATTTGTGCTAGAGGTAGACATCTATCACACAATATCAAACATGTTAAGAGATTAATATATCACATAATATTTACATGTTAATAATATATAGTTTCCAACAAAAATGTTAAGCAATCATTTTTAAAGAAAACACGGTCGAAGTCCAGACTCACTAATGCATCCTAACAAACTCGATAAGACACACTAATGCAAATTTTCTGGTTCTCTAAGACCAACGCTCGGATACCAACTGAAATTTCCCGTTCATATTGATTATAAACATTCCATATTAATTGATTTCGTTGCGAGGTTTTGACCTCTATATGAGACGTTTTTCAAAGACTGCATTCATTTTTAAAACAACCATAACCTTTATTTTATTAATAAAGGTTTAAAAACATTACGTAGATTATCAAATAATGATAATCTAAAATATACTGTTTACACACGACCATTACATAATGGTTTACAATAGAAATATATTACATCGACATATGTTTCTTGAATGCAGTTTTTACACAATATCATACAAACATGGACTCCAAATCTTGTCCTTATTTTAGTATGCAATAGCGGAAGCTCTTAGTATTCACCTGAGAATAAACATGCTTTAAACGTCAACAAAAATGTTGGTGAGTTATAGGTTTAACCTATATATATCAAATCGTAACAATAGACCACAAGATTTCATATTTCAATACACATCCCATACATAGAGATAAATATCATTCATATGGTGAACACCTGGTAACCGACATTAATAAGATGCATATATAAGAATATCCCCATCATTCCGGGACACCCTTCGGATATAATATAAATTTCGAAGTACTAAAGCATCCGATACTTTGGATGGAGTTTGTTAGGCCCAATAGATCTATCTTTAGGATTCGCGTCAATTAGGGTGTCTGTTCCCTAATTCTTAGATTACCAGACTTAATAAAAAGGGGCATATTCGATTTCGATAATTCAACCATAGAATGTAGTTTCACGTACTTGTGTCTATTTTGTAAATCATTTATATAACCTGCATGTATTCTCATCCCAAAAATATTAGATTTTAAAAGTGGGACTATAACCCACTTTCACAGATATTTCCTTCCTCAAAAAAAAAAAAAAGACTTGGCCACGGATCGATTCACGAACCTATACAAATATGTACATATATATCAAAGTATGATCAAAATATAATTACAACCATTTTTATTATGTTTTAAAGATTTGAGTGTATTAAGTCAGCTGTCTTCGTTAGTAACCTACAACTAGTTGTCCACAGTTAGATGTACATAAATAAATCGATATATATTATCTTGAATCAATCCACGACCCAGTGTATACACGTCTCAGGCTAGATCACAACTCAAAGTATATATATTTTTGGAATCAACCTCAACCCTGTATAGCTAACTCCAACATTACTGCATATAGAGTGTCTATGGTTGATCCAAATAATATATATACATGGGTCGATATGATATGTCAAAACATTTGGAATGGATTAGAAAGCTTGGAAGTAGACTTGCAAACTTGGAAGCATTCTTGATTTTTATGAAACTATACTTATGAAATTTATGAAGAACACTTAGAACTTGAAGATGGAAATTGAGAGAGATCAATTAGATGAAGAAAATTGAAGAATGAAAGTGCTTGTAGGTGTTTTTGGTCGTTGGTATATGGATTAGATATAAAGGATATGTAATTTTGTTTTCATGTAAATAAGTCATGAATGATTACTCATATTTTTGTAATTTTATGAGATATTTCATGCTAGTTGCCAAATAATGGTTCCCACATGTGTTAGGTGACTCACAAGGGCTGCTAATAGCTGATCATTGGAGTGTATATACCAATAGTACATACATCTAAAAGCTGTGTATTGTACGAGTACGAATACGGGTACATACGAGTAGAGTTGTTGATGAAACTGAATGAGGATGTAATTATAAGTATTTTTGTTAAGTAGAAGTATTTTGATAAGTGTCTTGAAGTCTTTCAAAAGTGTATGAATACATATTAAAACACTACATGTATATACATTTTAACTGAGTCGTTAAGTCATCGTTAGTCGTTACATATAAATGTTGTTTTGAAACCTTTAGGTTAACGATCTTATTAAATGTTGTTAACCCATTGTTTATTATATCAAATGAGATGTTAAATTGTTACATTATCATGATATTATGATATATAATATATCTTAGTATGATATATATACAGTTAAATGTCGTTACAACGATAATCGTTACATATATGTCTCGTTTCGAAATCATTAAGTTAGTAGTCTTATTTTTCCATATGTAGTTCATTGTTAATACACTTAATGATATATTTACTTATCATTTAACATAATTAACCAAGTATATCAATATCTTAATATGATTCATATGTACCTAGTAAGACGTTGTTATAACGATAATCGTTATATATATCGTTTTCGAGTTTCTTAATTTAATAGTCTCATTTTTATGTATATAACTCATTGTTAAAATACCTAATGAGATACATACTTATAATAAAATCATGTTAACTATATATATAACCATATATATGTCATCGTATAGTTTTTACAAGTTTTAACGTTCGTGAATCACTGGTCAACTTGGGTGGTCATTTGTCTATATGAAACCTATTCCAATTAATCAAGTCTTAACAAGTTTGATTGCTTAACATGTTGGAAACACTTAATCATATAAATATCAATTTCATTTAATATATATATAAACATGAAAAAGTTCGGGTCACTACAAATTCCATTACAATAAACTGGGTAAAACTGATTAATATCGTCCAAAATAAAAGTATCTTCAATTATTTGTACAAAATTATGTGATATATGTTCTAAATAACTTGGTAAATATTTCCCACACTTGGCTTTTATTTTTCTTTCTTTGCTTTTTATTCTCCTCTATTCCATTTTAAATGAATTCAAGCATTTTGGGTTGTTTCTCAATTTATGTCCTTTCCGAGGTAACAATAATTTCGGTGTTAACACCTAGTTTTATCGTTCATAAATATGTATAAACATGATTTTGAATTCATTTATATAAAATTTTTTAAAAATTTTACTCGAATTGGGTAGTCAGTATATAAGACTAGGGTTGTTCTTTATTATCAGAGAGCACTAGATTCTAATACAACTACTGCGTTACTAGTATTTTTAATGGTAACCAAGTGTTTAAATTAAAATTTTAAAAAACCGAAAGAATTTAACCCTTTCTCGCACTTAAGATCTTGCAATGCCCTCATTTGCAAGAAATCAGTAACAATTTAAATTATTAAGGGTGATTAGTGTAAAAAGATGATTCAAATTTTACCAAAGTTTCTAAACATATTGTTGTATGCTTTGAATGATAAATGGTGCACTTAATTTGTTCATTCCGTCTGTTGTTACATCACACTTGTTTTTTCATTTTTTCGTCAAAATTAGTAGCTTTTGCCGAACTTAATGACAGTCTTTGAAAATGTGCTGTTTTACCCTGTTGTGTACATGAGATAAAATACATACAATACAAATATAAACATGCATGGTAATTTGAAATGGGACTTAATATCCCACTTTTAAATTACAAAAATGAAATATTAGTACAAAATAATAAACATATTAAACATTACATAAAAGTATCACAATGTTAAATGTTTAACATAAATAGATAAAAATAATAAAAGATAAGACATCACCAATGGAACACTATTGATTTGGATAGAGATTCCAGTTCATATCATCGTTCGGGTTCCATGGTTGGTGATAGGTGTTCTGGTAGGCTTGATTGGGGTCATACAGGTCATAGGGTGGTCGCATGTCGGGCTGATGTGGAGGATAAAAAGCAGGCCGAGTCGGGATGTAGTTATTTGGTACCTGATATGAGAGCTGGCTCATAATTTGGTGCTGATGAACTTGCCAGCTATCGTGTTGGCGTCACCTGGAAGTCTCATACTCATTCGCGGCTTGCCACTGCTCATACCGACGATGCCTATCCTCATTAGTCATTTCTACCTCATCTATATGCTGGAAAACGTCAGTAGCACTATCCCTAATGACATCCCTAATGTCATCCGCTTCCTCCATTTCCTCATTCGAACCCCTCTCTACCTGTGGATGGCGGCCCTGATATGGTATTGCCTAATCGCGTCTCCTAGTCAATACCTTTGCACCTTGATAGACTTGCACACCTAAAGTCTCGTCCTGTTCCCTAACCACCATCATTGGACCCCCCTTGTTCCCTATCTACACCTAAATACTCTCCAATGAGAGTAACAAAAATACCTCCTCCTATTATTCCCCCTTCCTGTATACCTTCCACCATTTTGGACAGATAAAAACCAACACAGTAGGGGATATTAACAAAGCTTCTAGTGTCTTGAATGCACTTAAGGTAAAATAAATCGTGTAGGGTCATTTTTTCTTTGTTGTTACCTCTTTGTGTAATCGAGTTTGCTAAGAATCTATGTATTATACGAAGCTCGGCTTTATTAATATCTAAATAGGAGTGTCTTCCTCCCCGCGTAAACACATTAAAATTTAACATACGCCTCCAGATGGCGTTAGCGTCAAAATTTCTATCTACCCGCTCACCATGATAAATCAAATGTGTACAATCAGGTGATAGTAATTCAGCGGGAGTGTAAATCTGTAAAGCCCTGGCCATGTCCAGCATGGATATCCTGTACATCCTACGGCCAAGTAAAAATCTAAGAAAACTCTTATCGTATAACCTATCTACATCCTTATTAAAAGCTATAGTACTCATTAGCTCAACACACCACTCTTTATATACAGGCCTACGAGTGGAAAATAAATGTTCCCAATCGGAAAAAGAAGAGCTACCATACCTTTGGATTAGATGCTGCCTAACTGGGTTAGCTAGGTGGACCCTTTCCAAAGGCTCCCAATCTGTTACCCTTGGTACTTCTATATTTTTGGTCCAAAGCTTAAATTTGTTACTTTGGTACGTCGGGTAATCTCTCTAACTTCTATCAATCCTTAAATTGGGATGCAACTGTTATTCATGAATTGTTGGGTGTTCTATTATATGGTGAACGGGAAATACTACGTAGGCAATAAAAAATTGTGGCTCCGGCTCATAGTATGGCACGTGTTGATCATAATGTTGTTGTTGTTCAGATTGTTGTTCCGGTTCGTGATATTGCATCTCTGGCTGTGGTTCCGGATCAGGTTGCCTAGACGATGATGCACCGTCCGTATTTGTATTTCTTTGCAAAACACATTAAACACAAAATTTGTGCATTCAAATATGCATTAGTGTTAGCAAAATAACAAATTAAAACAATTACAATAACATGTTTAATCCATATTAAACTTATACTCATTTTCATATTTTTATCAATTCTACACATTTTCAAATAATCATATATGAAAATGTTTACAAAGTTCATAAGCATTCAACTCAAATAACATGTCAAAATAATCATTACTAGCAATTAAACAAGTTTCAAATGACATTTATATCAAATTAATCAAGTTCATGAATTTTAGACTTAAAAAGTCCACTTTAATTCTCAAAAATCATGTTTAGAATCAAAGTTTGGATCATTTAGCTACCTAAACATGTTACACTACTTAATTTAGCAATAATTCATGACAAAAATCTGCCATAACCTGTTTATATCAAAAAGTCCCAAATTGCTCAAGAACACAAACCCTAGATTTCTAAAAATTTTGAAGTTTTTGGCTTCAAATCATGTTAAATAGCATCAATCTAGGTTATACATGCATAATATACTAACAATTTAACTCTAATTACACTACAAATTAACAAAATCAAATTATTGCAATTAATTAAAATTATCACAAAAATTAGGAAATTTATGAGTTTAGGGGTGAAATTTTTACCTTCCTGCTTCCCCATCTGAGAAAAGACATGATTATAGCGGATTATTGTGACGAATTTCGTTGATTTTGGTTGAAAAATGATGATTTTAAGTGATGTTTTGTGAGAGTTTTCGGGTATGTGTGTGTGTTTTTGTGAGGAGACAGAGATCAGCTCGTGCCTTTTTGTTTCTGCCCAGATTTTTGCCTCCATGCGATCGCATGACTTTGAAGAGGAAACCCCATGCGATCGCATGGGGTCTGATCCTTTTTTTTATATATATAAAACCTTTAACTTCTTAAAACAAATAAGTGATTTATTTAAAATTTTGTTTTCCTTTTTATTTAGGAAGAGTTCGTTTTAGTACGTTTACCTAATCCGTCCCTCGACAAAATTTAAAATTTGTCATTTTAAAGCGATTGTTTTAAAAGCAAAGATTTTTAGGTTTTTTAAATATTTTTGGCATACTTTAATTCAATAAGATTAAAAATAATGATAATAAAATTTCTCGTCCCGCCCTCGGGTAAAGCAATTTCGGTTTAACAACCTAGTCTTCAACTCACAACGAATTTTAAAAATCATATTTTTAACTTAATGAAATAAAGTACATTTTTGTTTTTAAATTCACACCAAATTTAAAATGCATAAAATTAAAAATTCATATAAATATCATTAATATTTTTATACATTAATTTTACAAACTTATATTGAAAATATTAATTTTTAAAATATTTAAAAACTTAAATATATTAGTTTTAAAAATTTATAATAATAATTTAATATTAATTTTAAAAAAGGTAAAAATTAAAATTAAAAATCTTTTTGGTCTTTTATCCCACTTTAATCAATTAAATATTATCAAAAAATATACGCCCCTCTTTTGGGTAAAGTAATTTCGGCTATATTACCTAGTTTTACTCCTGACAAATTTTTGAAATATTTTGAATTGATTGATTAAAGATATTTATACCTTATGAATAAACGGTAAATTTCGCAGTATTGTAATAAATCTTTGTATGATATCAATAATTTCGGTTTCGCATACCTAATTTTATTGAATATCAATTTAATACTTTATAGCGAACGATTCAGCATTTATTATCAAAAGGTTAAAAGCAATAAATAAAAACAAATAAAAACTTTACATACTTACCTGTGAGTTAGAATTCTCAGAGACCTGCTTTAGCCGACTCATAGGAGAGTCGTGTGATTTGGTTTTCCATAGCTACATAAGCGTAACCTCGATTCTTCAATAAATTTTCTTCTAAACATATGAACGGTCCTTCTCCGCATAAAGTAACAAATTCGGTATTTGAATATGTTCGATTGTTCGAACATTTACCTTCGTGTGACCATTTTCCACATTTATGACATCTTTCAAGGTGTCGTGCTCTTCTTTTTGTTGCGGATTTTGATTTTCCTTTACCAAAATGTGTCTTATGATGATTCTTCCTGAGTTATTTTCTCACTTCGTCCATTTTGCCTCTTATGAATGATACCAGTTCACTCGGGAAGATGTTATTATTACGTTTAGTAATCAAAGTGTGTAGCATTAGACCATGGTTCAGATCAAAGGAATTCTTCATCTCGTAAAACCTAAAAAAAAAAAATTCAGAATGGAGGGAGAAGACTAGTTCTTTAGGGTCTGCTAGGGAAAGACCATTCAGATTCCATTTTCGAGAACTACACGAAAACAGAAAATCTAACTCTAACATAAATACATATTACCCTTAAAAGATTCTAATCTTCCCACACTTAATTAGCTGTGGTGTTGAAATTGTGATTAACTTCATCTTCAACTTCCATTGGATTATCTATGTAATGTTTAACTCTGTGACCATTAACTTTAAATTCAACCCCATTTGAATTTATTAATTCTATTGTTCCTTACGGGAAAACTCTTTTAACTATGAATGGTCCAGACCATCTTGATTTCAATTTTCCAGGAAATAGCTTGAATTGTGAATTGAAAAGAAGGACTCTGTCTCCTTCCTTAAATTCTTTTGAACTTCTGATTCTTTTATCATGCCATTTCTTCATTCTTTCCTTATAGATTAACGAATTTTCGTATGCTTCATGTCTTAATTCTTCTAATTCGTTTAGTTGACTTAACCGTAGACGTCCGGCTTCATGCAAATCAAGATTACATGTCTTCAAAGCCTAAAATGCTTTGTGCTCAATTTCTACTGGAAGATGACATGCTTTTCCGTAAGCGAGTTTAAAAGGTGTGGTTCCAATTGGAGTTTTGTAGGCTGTTCTAAAAGCCCAGAGTGCATCCTCCAATTTCATGGACCATTCCTTCGGATTTGATCCTACGGTTTTCTCTAGAATACGTTTTAATGCTCGGTTGGTATTTTCAACTTATCCACTTGTTTGTGGATGATAAGCGGTTGAGATTTTATGAGTTACTCCATATCTTTTGAGAACTTTCTCAAGTTGATTATTACAAAAATGAGTACCCTGATCACTTATTAAAGTTTTTGGTGTTCCGAACCTAGCAAAAAGACGTTTTAAGAAGTTGACTACAACTCGTGCATTGTTTGTTGGGAGAGCTTGTTCTTCGGCCCATTTAGATACATAATCAATGGCAACGAGAATGTAGAGATTATTATGAGATTTTGGAAATAGACCCATAAAGTCAATACCCCAAACGTCAAATACTTCACATACTTGAATGACATTTTGTGACAGTTCATCACGTTGACTTATTTTTCCGGCCCTTTGACAAGCATCACAGGATTTACAAAGAAGGTTTGCGTCTTTGAAAATTGTAGGCCAATAGAATCTAGCGTCGTAAACTTTTCTTGCTGTAAGTTGAGGCCCATAATGCCCTCCTGTTGGTCCTGTGTGACAATGGTTTAAGATTTGACTAGCTTCATTCCCGAATACACATCGGCGGATTATTCCATCGGGACAATTTTTAAACAAGTGTGGATCTTCCCAAAAATAGTATTTTATATCACTAAAGAATTTCTTTCGTTTTTGGTACGACAACCCTTTTTCAAGGAATCCACATACTAAATAGTTTGCACAGTCTGCAAACCATGGAATTTCATTATAATCGATCTTCAAAAGATATTCATCAAGAAAGTTATCTTGTATGGCCGATTCATTTAGAACTTCTAATTCGGGATTTTCAAGACGAGAAAGATGATCAGCGGCGAGATTTTCTGCTCCCTTTTTGTCTCGGATTTCAATATCGAACTCTTGTAAGAGTAAGATCCAATGGATTAATCATGGTTTGGCATCTTGTTTCGAAAATAGGTATCTAAGGGCAGAATGGTCAGTATAGACTACCGTTTTAGCTAGAACGAGATATGAACGAAATTTGTCAAAAGCAAAGACAATAGCAAGGAGTTCTTTTTCAGTAGTTGTGTAATTCGTTTGTGCTCCTTGTAACGTCTTACTAGCATAATAAATAGGTTGAAATCGTTTTTCAATCCTTTGTCCTAAAACGGCTCCCATTGCAAAATCACTTGCATCGCACATAAGTTCAAATTGTAGATTCTAATTTGGAGTTATCATGATCGGCGCATTAGTGAGTTTTTCTTTAAGAATATTAAAAGATTTGATGCATTCATCTGAAAAGATAAATGGAGCATCTTTTTCTAGGAGTTTATTCATAGGAGTGGCAATTTTAGAAAAGTCTTTTATGAAACGTCGGTAAAAACTGGCATGTCCTAGAAAACTTATAACTCCTCTAACATTGGTGGGATGTGGAAGTTTAGCAATTACATCTACTTTAGCTCTATCCACTTCAATTCCTTCCTTTGAATTTTTATGACCAAGAACGATGCCTTCTTTAACCATGAAATGGCATTTCTCCCAATTAAGTACTAGATTTGATTGTTCGCATCAAATAAGCATTCATTCAAGATTAACTAGACATGTTTTAAAAGTATCACCAAAGACTGAAAAGTCATCCATGAAAACTTCCATGCATTCTTCTATCATGTCGTGAAAAATCGCCATCATGCACCTTTGAAAGGTTGCAGGGGCGTTGCAAAGTTCAAATAGCATTGTTTGAAAGTAAAAGTACCATAAGGGCACGTGAACGTGGTTTTTTCTTGGTCCTCAGGTGCTATTGGAATTTGAAAGTATCCGGAGAAACCGTCAAGAAAATAATATTAACTATTCCCGGCTAACCTTTCCAACATTTGATCAATGAAAGGTAAGGGAAAGTGATCTTTTCTGGTGGCGTCATTTAATTTTCTATAATCAATACAAACACGCCATCCTGTTACAGTCATAGTACGAATAAGCTCATTTTTTTCATTTGTGATGACAGTCATGCCACCCTTCTTAGGTACACATTGAACTAGGCTTACCCATGGACTATCAGAGATTGGATAAATTAAACCTGCATCGAGTAGTTTAATAATTTCTTTCTTAACAACATCTTGCATATTAGGATTTAGTCTTCGTTGGCGTTGCACATATGTTTTATGACCTTCTTCCATAAGGATTTTATGTGTGTAATACGAAGGACTTATGCCTTTAATGTCATGAATCTTCCATGCAATAGCTGGTTTATGAGCTTTTAGCACAGAAATGAGTTGAGATTTTTCATTTTCTGTAAGAGAAGACGATATTATTACTAGTAATTCAGATTCACCATGTAAATAAGCGTATTCCAAATGGTTTGGAAGTGGCTTTAACTCTAATGTCGGTGGTTCTTCTATCGATGATTTGTATCGATATCTGTCTTCCTCTTTTAGCATTTGAAGTTCTTCTGTTGTTGGTTCGTATTCATTAGCCATGAGTGCGGCTAACATTTCAGTTTCATCAATTGGTTCAGTCCTTTCTCCTAAAGAACATTCTCCTGTTCCTTGTAATTCTGAAAATTCTTCTAACAATTCTGCATGTAAATCTATAGTTTGAATATAATAACATGTATCATCTGCAGATTGCAGTGGTTGCATGGCTCTATCAACTGAAAAGGTAACACTCTCGTCCTCTATACTTAGGGTCAATTTCTTACCAAACACGTCTATTATTGCTTTAACCGTGTTTAAGAATGGTCTTCCTAATATGAGAGGAACTCGAGAATCTTCTTCCATGTCCAGAATAACAAAATCTACTGGAAATACTAAAGTACCAACTTTAACTAGCATGTTCTCCATTATCCCTCTAGGATATTTTACTGATCGATCGGCTAGTTGTATGCTTATTCGTGTTGGTTTTAATTCTCCAAGGTCAAGTTTAGCGTATAGTGAATATGGTATTAAATTTATACTAGCACCTAAGTCTGTCAATGCTTCTATTGAACTAAGACTACCCAGAAAATATGGAATTGTGAAACTTCCCGGATCTGATAATTTTTATGGTAGTTTATTCAATAGCACTACAGAACAATTAGCATTCATTGTAACAGCTGAGAGTTCTTCCATTTTCTTTCTATTTGTGATTAGATCTTTCAGGAATTTAGCATACCTTGGCATTCCTGAAATCACATCAATGAAAGGAAGATTTACATTTATTTATTTAAACATATCCAAGAATTTGGATTGCTCCGCTTCAAGTCTTTGTTTTCTCATTTTACTCGGGTAAGGAAGTGGTGGTTGGTATGGTTTTACAGGCATTTCAGGTGGTTTAAGTGTAATACCACTTCTCGTGGTAATGGCTTTAGCTGTTTCATTTCGGGGGTTAGCATTTGTATCGCTGGGTAGACTCCCCGGTTTTCTTTAACCTATCAACCTTGCTAGGTTACTTACTTCTTGTTCCAAATTTTGAATTAAAGCTTGTTGATTTCTAAATGCTTGAGCATTTTGTTCATTCGTTTGTTTATGAGATGTGAAAAATTGAGTTTGAGATTCAACTAGCTTCGACATCATATCTTCTAAATTTGGCTTTTTATCATCGGTTTGTGGTGGTTTAATTGGAAAAATAGGTCTTTGCTGATTGTAAGTATTGTTGGATACTTGCTGATTGCTAGGACCTTGTTGATTGTTGTATGGAACATTTCGGTTATAATTCTGATTTTGATTGTAAATTGGTCTTGGCGGTTGATAATTACTTTGATAATTATTTCCAGGCCTTTGGTTCATGTATGAAACATTCTCTCTTTGTTCCATTGTTTGTTCAATACTGAGACAATCTTTTGTCAAATGTGATCCTCCACACTGCTCACAACTAATTCGTATTGCGTGAATATCCTTAGTCATCTTTTTCATTCGTCTCTCGAAAGAATCTATCTTTGCGGAAATGGAATCAAAGTCATGGCTAGAATCGGCTCTAGCCGCTTTAGATGATCTAACGATATCTTTTTCTTGATGCCACTCATGTAAGTGGAAAGCAGTGTTATCAATAATTTTGTAAGCTTCAGTTGCGGTTTTCTTCATAATGGAACCACCAGCTGCTATGTCGATGTCTTTTCTTGTAGTGATGTCGCATCCTTGATAGAATATTTGTACTATTTGATAAGTGTCTAAACCATGTTGAGGACATCCTCTTAACAACTTTCCAAATCTTATACACGCCTCATATAGAGTTTCATTTGGCTTTTGCGTGAACGTAACAATTTCTCCTTGAAGTCTCACAGATTTAGATTCCGGAAAGAATTGTTTAAGAAATTTTTCTACTAAAACATCCCATGTATCAATCGCCCCTTCAGGTAACGATTCTAACCAATCTTTGGCTTCTCCCTTTAAAGTCCAGGGAAATAACATGAGATATATCTGTTCATCCTCCACTTCTCGGATTTTAAATAGAGTACAGATCCTATTAAAAGTTCAAAGATGTTCGTTTGGATCTTCCTTCGACGCACCACTAAATTGGCATTGATTAGTTACCATGTGTAGGATTTGTACTTTGATTTCATAATCTGGTGCATTAATGTCTGGTTAAGTAATTGCGTGACCTTAGCCAGTGCGTTTAGCTCTCATTCGGTCTTCCATACTTAGAGGTTCCGAATTTTTCATGATTGAATTTGTTGAATCTGAATCACTAGAGGATTTGATTTAATTGTTTCTTCCTCGACAATCACTGGATGAGTAATTTGTGGTTCAGGAGGAATGATTAGTGGTTCAGGATCTCTGAATTGTCCCTGAATATTGTAAGACCCTAAAATCTATGGTACATAGAGTTTAAATGATGTACGTATAGTGGGTGTAGCGTGGTATTAATTTAAACACAGACAGACTGTGCAGACCCTAGTGCGCGCCGCGCAGGGGTAAGGGTGCGCGCCGCGCACCATGCCTGCGACAGATTTCTGTCTTTTTCTATTTTTGAGTTTAATGAAGGGCATTTTGGTTATTTCACTTGGGGTCGGATCTGAAGCCATATCAGCTGGGTTGGATCCAATTTTGGATCACTTTTACATCCATTCATCACTCTCATCTTCAAACCCTAGAGAGAGAAGAGTTTTAGAGAGAGGAAGCTTCATTTGGAGAAGAAGGAGTTGGATTCTCACCAAAGCTCGGGTTTTAAAGTTGTTCATCTCATTCACGGCTACGTTGTGGTAGTATTGGTAAGTTCAAACTCCGAATTTCATTGTTTGATTTTGATATTCAAGTTAGGGTCTGAACCTAAATTGTTGAGAAACCCATTTAAACTCATGAAGTAAGTTTAGTGTTGCTAGTAATCGGGTTTATTGTTGTTGTTGGTGGGTTTTGAGTTGGAAACCGACTTAGCCATGATTAGGACTTGAAATTGGGTTTAATCACTAGGTTTAGTGATTATGGAAGTGTTGGAACCCATTTTAGTGTGTTTGAAAGACTAATTTTGAATTGAGTCAAAATTAGGGTTTATGGGTGATTTTGAGAATTATAAGTGTTTAACACTTATGATTGGGTTAAATTGGCATATTAGGACCAGTGTCACTAGTGTTAGTGATTATTGGTTAGTTTGGGTGCGATTTGTGTTTGTAAGTGCAATTGGTCGAATTTGCACTAAGTGTCGAATTGAGTTGGTTTGTAAATCCACTCTAAGTGTGTTGTTGTATTTGTGATAATGGAATAGGTACATTCCATCGTCGAGTTGCGGATTATTCGGTAGCATTCATCAAGACGACAAGGTGAGTGTTAATATCCTATGTGCATATGTATGTGTAGGATGGGTGCGGGTCGGGTGAAGTGATTCTCGGCTATAGAGCTCACTTTACATGTAGGAGGATTTGATGGACTTGTGTATAGGTCCAATTGGCACGGTTACCGAATTGTAGAGGTGAAGGAATGAGAACTTCCCCCGAAACGACAAAAAGATTCCGAGCACGTCTGGTCAAAGTATATCTTGTCTTTACCACGAGCCATTTTTCGGCTAACAATCATTTTAGTTTTGCATGCGTTTTGGTTGACCGCTTGGGCGAGGTGCACACTTTGTGTGTACGATATCGCATAGTTTTGTGATATGGACAATCCCGATGGCATGAGATTTGGTATTTGAGATGTGGTTGAGTAACGTATTTATTTGTGAACGGATATATGTTGTCCGAGTTAGTGATATATGTCGTTGTACACTAACGGGTTTATGAATGGATATGTGTTGTCCGAGTTAGTGATATATGTCGTTGTACACTAACGGAATTATGAACGGATATGTGTTGTCCGAGTTAGTGATATATGTCGTTGTACACTAACGGATTTATGAACGGATATGTGTTGTCCAAGTTAGTGATATATGTCGTTGTACACTAATGGTTTGTGAACGGATATGTGTTGTCGTTCCGCCAAAGGGTTAGTGATATATGTTGTTGTACACTAACAGTTGTTACGAACACCGGTGGGAAATTCGAGTACCATTCCTTTGTACGATTGGTTAACTTTGGGCGGTTTACGCTTGTTATATATATATTAATGTATCGTTGTGATGTAGCAAACCCTCCGGGTGTAGCTTGATGGTGTTGTTCACATCGTCGTTGGTGAACTTACTTTATTATGAATGTTATTAGCTTGTTACTTAGTGTACGTACGATATGCTTAGATTAGCTTGCCTTTATGCTTGGATGCTCCGGTATGTGTTATTTGTGTGGCGTGTCCATTTTATGCATATATATGTATGTAGTATATTCTCACTCAATAAGCTTTAGCTTACCCTCTCGTTGTTGACTTTTTTATAGATTTGCATGGATGCGGTGGCTCGGATAAGCATGGGACTAGTGGGCTCGCATAGTTGCTTTAGAAGATCTTGCTTTTGGATTGATTAGGATTGGGTAGCGTATCCCCAATCGCCATGCTCGGTCTTTATTTTGTGTTAAAAATCATGTGGTTGAAAACTTGTATTTTGTACGAAAGTCGTAAAACGGCCGATGTGGGCCCGGTCTCGTAAAACTCATTTTATTATTGGAACGTGTTAGTTTTAACTAATATAAAATGTTGTGAAAAGCGTTTCGTCTAAAAGTGTCGGGAAGTGGGAGATCTTTAATGGGAAAATGGAAATTTTAGACAGCGGACTGCCAGGCCTTGTGCGCGCCGCGCACACAAGGTGGTGCGCGCCCCGCACCTATACTGAATTAAAAAAAATTATGTTGCATATTCGGTTGGATAACGGTTTGGGTCGTTACAAATATCCTTCGGATTCTCAATTGTGAAGTCGGGTTCAAAAAATGGATTATCGGAAATTTAAATTGGAGTACTTGGTCGACTAGATGACGATTCTAAAATCAACGGCGACAATATTGGCTAGATGTCTTGATCGAGTTACAGGTGGTGAATGTATGAAAGGTGGTGAACGTTTTGCTCGGTTGTAAGACCCAAATATTTATTGTACATAATGTATTTATGGTGTACGATGCGTGTATGAAGTGTACGTGTTGCTTGCTCGAACGCCGAAGGAAATTGGACGTTGTCCGAAGTGGCAAGGTGTGTACGTATCTTTTCAACCTCAAATAAAGTTTGTGTTGATGTTTCAAAGCCCTACCATTGGAAAGAAAATCTTATTACGTTTCCAACGATATTTGATTCATCGAAAACGGAGTTACGGTCGAAAAGTTATGGCCAAAACAAGTTGCTGAAACATGTTTTGGGCTCGACCACAATTTCCAGTTATTTGGAGCGGCGCTCCACCTTCTGGCGCGGCGCGCCGATTGCTGCAGAGGCAATTTTCAGCCTTTTTAAAAGGTTTAAATGAGGGGTACTTTGGTCTTTTCAATTAGGGTCGGTTTGGAGTCATCAAGACTGACCTAGAACTCCATTGGAGCTCATTTTCACTCATCAAACACTCTCATCTTCAAACCCTAGAGTGAGAGGAGAGTTTTAGAGAGAGAGAGCTCCAATTGGAGAAGAAGAAGGGTGTTTCGGGTCAAACCTCGGGTATTAAAGTTGTTCTACTCGTCAACGGCATCATTTTGGCGGTATTGGTAAGTTCAAACTCCGAACTTCATCTTTGTAATTTGATATTCAAGTTTAGGGTTTTGAACTAGTTAGTTATAAAACCCATTTAGGAGGTGAAATGGGTAATTGTAACTAGTTATTGTTGATGTTGGTGGGTTTAGGGTTGGTTAATGATTTAACCATGTTTAAGGCTTGTATGTAATGTGTAATCTCTAGTATTAGTGATTCTAGTAGTGTTGAAACTCTTTTGGGTATGTTTGGTTGACTAACTTTGACTAGAGTCAAAGATTAGGGTTTGGTGATGATTATAACCCAATTGTCGATTTAATAAGGTTTATAAACTTAAAATGGATTAAGTTGAAGTATAAAACCGAGTTAAATATGTTTTGTTGTTAAAACTTGATAATGGCGCGATATTGACTTCTTATGGGTCAAATTAGTGTTTAAGTGCCATTTTGGGCAAGATAGGTGTTTAACACCTATGATTGGGTCTAATTGGCGTATTAGGACCATTCTCACTTGTGTTAGTGATTATTGGTTAGTTTGGGCACGGTTTGTGCTTGGAAGTGCATTTGGGTCGAAATTGCACTAGTTGTCAATTTGGGTTGATTTGTAAATCCACCCTAATTGTGTTGTTGTGTTTGTGATAATGGAATAGGTACATTCCATCGGTGTGTTGCGGATTATTCGGTGGCATTTCTTCAAGGCGACAAGGTGAGTGGAATATTTATACATGTATGTATGTGGTTTATTTACTCGTACGCGATGTGGGCCTTTGGTGTCACATCGTGAGTAGTGGGCGTTATGTCACAAGTCGGTGACACTTCATAGTGTTCACAAGCCGGTGACACTAGGTGGTGCTTCACAAGTCGGTGATGCCACATGGAGGTTCACAAGTCGGTGACCCATATGTATTGATGGGGGTTCACAAGTCGGTGATACCCTTGGGTGATTCACAAGTCGGTGACACCCTATAGTGTTCACAAGTCGGTGACACTTAGTGGCACTTCACAAGTCGGTGATGTCACATGGCGTTCACAAGTCGGTGACCCATAGATATTGGTGGGTAGTTCACAAGTCGGTGACACCCTTTGATGAGTCACAAGTCGGTGACAACATACGAGTGAGACTCGACGTTATTGGTCGTCTACAAGTCGGTAGTGCCATAGCGGGGAACGGTTTGTTATATTTATGCATTATTGTGATTTAGTGTATTATTGTGGCGATTTATATACTAACGTTGTTGCTAGTCGTATGTTTGGTGTTGCTAGCTCGTTTATACATTTTATTGGCATGGTATTGTAAGTGGATGCGTGTAGGTAAATTACATATGTATATGTATAAGTATTGCATTCACTAAGCGTTAGCTTACCCTCTCGTTGTTGACTTTTTTATAGATTGCATGGATGCGGAGGCTCGGTAAGCGGGGACTAGTGGACTTGCGTAGTTGCTTTAGAAGGCTTGCTTTTGGATTGATTAGGATTGGGTAGCGTATCCCCAATCGCCATGCTCGGCCTTTATTTTGTATTACAAATCATGTGGTTGAAAACTTGTATTTTCGTACGAAAGTCGTAAAACGGCCGATGTGGGCCCGGTCTTCGTAAGACTAATTTTATTAATGGAACATGTTAGTTCTACATATATTAATGTATGATTAAAAGCGTTTTGTCTAAATACTTCGGGAAGTGGTCAAACATTTTCACATTTCATGACTTTTTGGACAGGCCACTTTGGCGCGCCGCGCCATATGCTGTTCCAGCAAAAAAAAAAAAATTATCCGCGTTATTGGTTGGTTAACGGGTTGGGTTGTTACAAGTGGTATCAGAGCATGGTCTAAGGGATTTAGGTGACTTGAGATATGTGCCTAGACTTAGACTTTTGTGTGTGCTAAATTTGTTGCAGGACTTGTAGGATTACGGGTCGGAATGGGTTTAGTTAGTGCCTTGTTTATAGGTTGACTAACATTTATATTAGTAATTCGGATATTATTAATATGCTATTGTGCTGTGATAATGATTCTTGTGTTATGTTTTATTTGTGTTTGTGGTTGCATATATCATCAAGAGAGGCGGTCGTTGTACTAATGAGTCGATACGACGTGTATGCGTAATAATGAAATGTCCCGTTCTTATTGATTAAAAACGTTCCATATTAATTGATTTCGTTGCGAGGTTTTGACCTCTATATGAGACGTTTTTCAAAGACTGCATTCATTTTTAAAACAAACCATAACCTTTATTTCATAGATAAAGGTTTTAAAAAGCTTTACGTAGATTATCAAATAATGATAATCTAAAATATCCTGTTTACACACGACCATTACATAATGGTTTACAATACAAATATGTTACAACAAAATAAGTTTCTTGAATGCAGTTTTTACACAATATCATACAAACATGGACTCCAAATCTTGTCCTTATTTTAGTATGCAACAGCGGAAGCTCTTAATATTCACCTGAGAATAAACATGCTTTAAACGTCAACAAAAATGTTGGTGAGTTATAGGTTTAACCTATATATATCAAATCGTAACAATAGACCACAAGATTTCGTATTTCAATACACATCCCATACATAGAGATAAAAATCATTCATATGGTGAACACCTGGTAACCGACAATAACAAGATGCATATATAAGAATATCCCCATCATTCCGGGACACCCTTCGGATATGATATAAATTTCGAAGTACTAAAGCATCCGGTACTTTGGATGGGGTTTGTTAGGCCCAATAGATCTATCTTTAGGATTCGTGTCAATTAGGGTGTCTGTTCCCTAATTCTTAGATTACCAGACTTAATAAAAAGGGGCATATTCGATTTCGATAATTCAACCATAGAATGTAGTTTCACGTACTTGTGTCTATTTTGTAAATCATTTATAAAACCTGCATGTATTCTCATCCCAAAAATATTAGATTTTAAAAGTGGGACTATAACTCACTTTCACAGATTTTTACTTCGTCGGGAAGTAAGACTTGGCCACTGTTGATTCACGAACCTATAACAATATATACATATATATTAAAGTATGTTCAAAATATATTTACAACACTTTTAATATATTTTGATGTTTTAAGTTTATTAAGTCAGCTGTCCTCGTTAGTAACCTATAACTAGTTGTCCACAGTTAGATGTACAGAAATAAATCGATAAATATTATCTTGAATCAATCCACGACCCAGTGTATACGTATCTCAGTATTGATCACAACTCAAACTATATATATTTTGGAATCAACCTCAACCCTGTATAGCTAACTCCAACATTCACATATAGAGTGTCTATGGTTGTTCCGAAATATATATAGATGTGTCGACATGATAGGTTGAAACATTGTATACATGTCTATGGTATCTCAAGATTACATAATATACAATACAAGTTGATTAAGTTATGGTTGGAATAGATTTGTTACCAATTTTCACGTAGCTAAAATGAGAAAAATTATCCAATCTTGTTTTACCCATAACTTCTTCATTTTAAATCCGTTTTGAGTGAATCAAATTGCTATGGTTTCATATTGAACTCTATTTTATGAATCTAAACAGAAAAATTATAGGTTTATAGTCGGAAAAATAAGTTACAAGTCGTTTTTGTAAAGGTAGTCATTTCAGTCGAAAGAACGACGTCTAGATGACCATTTTAGAAAACATACTTCCACCTTGAGTTTAACCATAATTTTTGGATATAGTTTCATGTTCATAATAAAAATCATTTTCTCAGAATAACAACTTTTAAATCAAAGTTTATCATAGTTTTTAATTAACTAACCCAAAACAGCCCGCGGTGTTACTACGACGGCGTAAATCCGGTTTTACGGTGTTTTTCGTGTTTCCAGGTTTTAAGTCATTAAGTTAGCATATCATATAGATATAGAACATGTGTTTAGTTGATTTTAAAAGTCAAGTTAGAAGGATTAACTTTTGTTTGCGAACAAGTTTAGAATTAACTAAACTATGTTCTAGTGATTACAAGTTTAAACCTTCGAATAAGATAGCTTTATATGTATGAATCGAATGATGTTATGAACATCATTACTACCTTAATTTCCTTGGATAAACCTACTGGAAAAGAGAAAAATGGATCTAGCTTCAATGGATCCTTGGATGGCTCGAAGTTCTTGAAGCAGAATCATGACACGAAAACAAGTTCAAGTAAGATCATCACTTGAAATAAGATTGTTATAGTTATAGAAATTGAACCAAAGTTTGAATATGATTATTACCTTGTATTAGAATGATAACCTACTGTAATAAACAAAGATTTCTTGAGGTTGGATGATCACCTTACAAGATTGGAAGTGAGCTAGCAAACTTGAAAGTATTCTTGATTTTATGAAACTAGAACTTTTGGAATTTATGAAGAACACTTAGAACTTGAAGATAGAACTTGAGAGAGATCAATTAGATGAAGAAAATTGAAGAATGAAAGTGTTTGTAGGTGTTTTTGGTCGTTGGTGTATGGATTAGATATAAAGGATATGTAATTTTGTTTTCATGTAAATAAGTCATGAATGATTACTCATATTTTTGTAATTTTATGAGATATTTCATGCTAGTTGCCAAATGATGGTTCCCACATGTGTTAGGTGACTCACATGGGCTGCTAAGAGCTGATCATTGGAGTGTATATACCAATAGTACATACATCTAAAAGCTGTGTATTGTACGAGTACGAATACGGGTGCATACGAGTAGAATTGCTGATGAAACTGAACGAGGATGTAATTGTAAGCATTTTTGTTAAGTAGAAGTATTTTGATAAGTGTATTGAAGTCTTTCAAAAGTGTATAAATACATATTAAAACACTACATGTATATACATTTTAACTGAGTCGTTAAGTCATCGTTAGTCGTTACATGTAAGTGTTGTTTTGAAACCTTTAGGTTAACGATCTTGTTAAATGTTGTTAACCCAATGTTTATAATATCAAATGAGATTTTAAATTATTATATTATCATGATATTATCATGTATGAATATCTCTTAATATGATATATATACATTAAATGTCTTTACAACTATAATCGTTACATATATGTCTCGTTTAAAAATCATTAAGTTAGTAGTCTTGTTTTTACATATGTAGTTGATTGTTAATATACTTTATGATATGTTTTCTTATCATAGTATCATGTTAACTATATATATATATCCATATATATGTCATCATATAGTTTTTACAAGTTTTAACGTTCGTGAATCACCGATCAACTTGGGTGGTCAATTGTCTATATGAAACATATTTCAATTAATCAAGTCTTAACAAGTTTGATTGCTTAACATGTTGGAAACATTTAATCATGTAAATATCAATCTCAATTAATATATATAAACATGGAAAAGTTCGGGTCACTACAAATAAGGACTTGCAAACCTTATTACGGGTGCAAATCGTGTCTAGCAAGTGATGTACGACGAGTGTTTAGCAAGATGGGGTGGTATTGTGTGTGTGCTTTATACGTTCGTGATCTAATCGCTTTGCATTCCTTAGAATGGCGACGGGAAATGGGATCGAGACGAACGACGCTGAGTTTAATGCTAGAGTTACACGTATGTTAGGTGATTGTAGTAGTATTCGGATGTTAGAGCGTGTTCCTTTCGTGTTGAAGTTGATGATCCATGAGGTTCGTCGGGTGGATGAAACCCCCGAGGTCAAGTGTTTGATCTAGATGAATGTTGGTAATGGAGTCTACGGGATGCAACGTTAGGTGCCTCTTTCATACCTACTAGCGTGGTATTCGACTCCGATGGTGTTACGATTACATTGAGCATAGGGTACCGGCAAGAAAACCCTTAGGTGTTTGAGTGGCGGTGTGAAAGTTACAAGCGATAGCAACTCGATGATTGCTAGAGTAATACCCGTACGGTTCGGTAAGTGCTTCGGTTGAAGTAGCAAAGGATAATCCGAAATCCTTCGTATGCTCAAGGTTGGAGCAAGGTTTGTTGACGTGCGTATTAAGAGATGCAAGACGGGTGAACCTCGTCTTTCTTTTAGGAGTTATGATAATGCGATTGGCGCATTAGTTATCGGATTAGTGTCCGTGAGAGTGAGCATGTGTTTATCGTCGGGAGCTATTGTTGGAGACGAATTCGTGAGAATTCGAGGACTATGACCAATGAGGATATTGGTTGTGTTTGTTGATGAGTGGCCATTCCATGGGATGCTATTATTTCGACGATGTGTTTACGGAATGGAGTTCTAGGTGGGGGAGTTTATACTCTCGCACGAAGGTATTCTAGTGTGATGTAGTGACTAGCTAGGTCGAGTTAGTCCATTGCAGTTTGACTAACCGAGTCGAGTTAATCAATTAGATGTTAGGTGTTGACCGAGTCGGGTTAACCAAGTGAGTTTGACTAACCGGGTCGGGTTAATCAATTAGATGTTAGGTGTTGACCGAGTCGGGTTAACCAAGTGAGTTTGACTAACCGGGTCGGGTTAATCAATTAGATGTTAGGTGTTGACCGAGTCGGGTTAACCAAGTGAATTTGACTAACCGGGTCGGGTTAATCAATTAGATGTTAGGTGTTGACCGAGTCGGGTTAACCAAGTGAGTTTGACTAACCGGGTCGGGTTAATCAATTAGATGTTAGGTGTTGACCGAGGCGGGTTAACCAAGTGAGTTTGACTAACCGGGTCGGGTTAATCAATTAGATGTTAGGTGTTGACCGAGGCGGGTTAACCAAGTGAGTTTGACTAACCGAGTCGGGTTAATCAATTAGATGTTAGGTGTTGACCGAGGCGGGTTAACCAAGTGAGTTTGACTAACCGGGTCGGGTTAATCAATTAGATGTTAGGTGTTGACCGAGGCGGGTTAACCAAGCGAGTTTGACTAACCAAGTCGGGTTAATCAATTAGATGATAGGCATTGACCGAGTTGGGTTGACCTAAGGTATTTGACTAACCGAGTCGGGTTAATCAATTTGATGTTAGGTATTGACCGAATGCGTTTGACTAACCAAGTTGGGTTAATCATTTGTCATTAGAGGTTTGACCAAGTCGGGTTGACCAAGTAAGTTTGACTTAACCAAGTCGGGTTAATCAATTAGGTGATAGGTGTTAATCGAGGCGGGTTGACCAAGTGTGTTTGACTAATGAGTTCGGGTTAATTGTTTTGGTGTGGAGGCTTAACTAAGTTGGGTGTAACCACGAGGTGATTAGAGGGTTACTTGTATTGTTCTCCATAATGGTTAGCGTAGAAATGATATGCCGTTCGAGAGGCGTTTACGTTGACCAAGTATGTGCGCAAGAAGAGTCACGGATGTTGACTATCTTTGATGTGTGTAGTTTTCAGCCAGTCTTCATGATTGTTGGATGTGTGATCTATTGGTGGTTTTATACGTCGAGAGTGGGGTCGTGAGGACCATGTCGTGGGATTAGTGATTGCGATAGCCGTGTTTCGCTCACGTGTTGTTACGGGTGTGACAATAGTCGATTTTGGACACCTTAGGATTAGCGTTGCCATAGTCGTTTTGGGCGCTTTTAGTTTTAGTCGTTGCTTATGATGTTAGGATAGTGGCGTATTGGTTGTATTGCACACTACAAAGGATGTTTAGTGGTAAGAGTAATCCGTGAGGATTCATGTGGTTCGATCTTCAACGTTCGGATTGTTGACTTTAGGTTGAGACTTGGTCACTTTTAGCGTTGTCTGTGGTAAAGGTACGCTAAGGAATTTATATCTCGGTACGAGGTTGGTTGAGTTTTTCCCGATATGGGAAATTGAGCAGGTTTTAGTGCTCGGATTGTGGTTTTGGATAAATCACGGTTGACGATTTTAGTTGTTAAAAGTGATCCATTGGGAAGAATTGTCTAGGAAAGTTCGTATTGGGACTTGAGTGAGGATCGTTGAGTAGGTCCGGATTGGTTAAGTGGAGAAGATCACGAGGACGTGATCGAGTTTAAGTGGGGGAGAGTTGTAAGACCCAAATATTTATTGTACATAATGTATTTATGGTGTACGATGCGTGTATGAAGTGTACGTGTTGCTTGCTCGAACGCCGAAGGAAATTGGAGATTGTCCGAAGTGGCAAGGTGTGTACGTATCTTTTCAACCTCAAATAAAGTTTGTGTTGATGTTTCAAAGCCCTACCATTGGAAAGAAAATCTTATTACGTTTCCAACGATATTTGATTCATCGAAAACGGAGTTACGGTTGAAAAATTATGGCCAAAACAAGTTGCTGAAACATGTTTTGGGCTCGACCACAATTTCCAGTTATTTGGAGCGGCGCTCCACCTTCTGGCGCGGCGCGCCGATTGCTGCAGAGGCAATTTTCAGCCTTTTTAAAAGGTTTAAATGAGGGGTACTTTGGTCTTTTCAATTAGGGTCGGTTTGGGGTCATCAAGACTGACCTAGAACTCCATTGGAGCTCATTTTCACTCATCAAACACTCTCATCTTCAAACCCTAGAGTGAGAGGAGAGTTTTAGAGAGAGAGAGCTCCAATTGGAGAAGAAGAAGGGTGTTTCGGGTCAAACCTCGGGTATTAAAGTTGTTCTACTCGTCAACGGCATCATTTTGGCGGTATTGGTAAGTTCAAACTCCGAACTTCATCTTTGTAATTTGATATTCAAGTTTAGGGTTTTGAACTAGTTAGTTATAAAACCCATTTAGGAGGTGAAATGGGTAATTGTAACTAGTTATTGTTGATGTTGGTGGGTTTAGGGTTGGTTAATGATTTAACCATGTTTAAGGCTTGTATGTAATGTGTAATCTCTAGTATTAGTGATTCTAGTAGTGTTGAAACTCTTTTGGGTATGTTTGGTTGACTAACTTTGACTAGAGTCAAAGATTAGGGTTTGGTGATGATTATAACCCAATTGTCGATTTAATAAGGTTTATAAACTTAAAATGGATTAAGTTGAAGTATAAAACCGAGTTAAATATGTTTTGTTGTTAAAACTTGATAATGGCGCGATATTGACTTCTTATGGGTCAAATTAGTGTTTAAGTGCCATTTTGGGCAAGATAGGTGTTTAACACCTATGATTGGGTCTAATTGGCGTATTAGGACCATTCTCACTTGTGTTAGTGATTATTGGTTAGTTTGGGCACGGTTTGTGCTTGGAAGTGCATTTGGGTCGAAATTGCACTAGTTGTCAATTTGGGTTGATTTGTAAATCCACCCTAATTGTGTTGTTGTGTTTGTGATAATGGAATAGGTACATTCCATCGGTGTGTTGCGGATTATTCGGTGGCATTTCTTCAAGGCGACAAGGTGAGTGGAATATTTATACATATATGTATGTGGTTTATTTACTCGTACGCGATGTGGGCCTTTGGTGTCACATCGTGAGTAGTGGGCGTTATGTCACAAGTCGGTGACACTTCATAGTGTTCACAAGCCGGTGACACTAGGTGGTGCTTCACAAGTCGGTGATGCCACATGGAGGTTCACAAGTCGGTGACCCATATGTATTGATGGGGGTTCACAAGTCGGTGATACCCTTGGGTGATTCACAAGTCGGTGACACCCTATAGTGTTCACAAGTCGGTGACACTTAGTGGCACTTCACAAGTCGGTGATGTCACATGGCGTTCACAAGTCGGTGACCCATAGATATTGGTGGGTAGTTCACAAGTCGGTGACACCCTTTGATGAGTCACAAGTCGGTGACAACATACGAGTGAGACTCGACGTTATTGGTCGTCTACAAGTCGGTAGTGCCATAGCGGGGAACGGTTTGTTATATTTATGCATTATTGTGATTTAGTATATTATTGTGGCGATTTATATACTAACGTTGTTGCTAGTCGTATGTTTGGTGTTGCTAGCTCGTTTATACATTTTATTGGCATGGTATTGTAAGTGGATGCGTGTAGGTAAATTACATATGTATATGTATAAGTATTGCATTCACTAAGCGTTAGCTTACCCTCTCGTTGTTGACTTTTTTATAGATTGCATGGATGCGGAGGCTCGGTAAGCGGGGACTAGTGGACTTGCGTAGTTGCTTTAGAAGGCTTGCTTTTGGATTGATTAGGATTGGGTAGCGTATCCCCAATCGCCATGCTCAGCCTTTATTTTGTATTACAAATCATGTGGTTGAAAACTTGTATTTTCGTACGAAAGTCGTAAAACGGCCGATGTGGGCCCGGTCTTCGTAAGACTAATTTTATTAATGGAACATGTTAGTTCTACATATATTAATGTATGATTAAAAGCGTTTTGTCTAAATACGTCGGGAAGTGGTCAAACATTTTCACATTTCATGACTTTTTGGACAGGCCACTTTGGCGCGCCGCGCGGCCATATGGCGCGCCGCGCCATATGCTGTTCCAGCAAAAAAAAAAAAAATTATCCGCGTTATTGGTTGGTTAACGGGTTGGGTTGTTACATCGGTGCATTCACTGAATATCCTATTAGTTATAAAAATAAAAATTATATAAAGCTATCAAATTAATAGACTTTTTTGATTTTGCCCACGTTTCGAATAGCCAATAGATGCATCAGGTAGCCAGGACCCTTTAAATCGGAAGCCCACAACTCGCCACTAACAAATTCAACTATTACTACGAACCAGAAAATTTTGGATGTCTATCAATTTAACCGCTTAAAATAATTTTTCGTCGAAGTTTAAAGAAAATAAAGAAAATTCTATGTCCTAAAAACTAGAGCGTCGAGAAATAAGAAAGAAAAAGTGTGCGTCGAAAAACGTCGAAAAATAAAAATAAGAAAGAAAAACGTCGAAACTTAAAAGTCTAAAAACTAAGAATTAAAACTTACGTCTAAAGGTATTAAAGCTTAAAATAAATTCTATATCCAAAACGGCAATACCTTAAAAAGTATTAAAATATATTAAATATGGCGTCGCAAAATTCTAAAGCACCTAAATCTTAGTCTAAAGAAATGCACTTAAGGGATTTTACGGAAAAGCCTAAAAATCTAGAAATATAAAATAAACTACGGCAAAATACTAGGTTACGAACTAATTATGAATGATAAAAATACAAATTACGAATTACGAATTAAACTAATAAAAAGATAAAAATAAAACTTAAGGTTATAAAAATACAATCTTTATAAAAAATTATTTTTATATTTTTATTTTATAAAAGTATTAATTTATATATTAATAATAATATCTAGACTTCAAATTACAAATAAAAACTAAAACCAAAAACAAATATATTTATTTAATGTAAACCTAATTAGGGTATAATAATAATATTAATTAAAAATAAAACCCTATTTCTGTAATTATGGCGTTTAAGGTTTCCTGTCAGACACGCTCATGCGATCGCATGAGTTCTGGGTGTCTGGGCCATGCGATCGCATGGAAATGGATACCAGGCCAGAAGTTGGGCTTCGACAGGCTTCGGCCCAATTACAGTTTTAACTATTTTTTTGATTTAAATTTATAGAAAATATTATATTATTTAAATAAAACTTATATTTTTTTAAAAAAAATACTTATTAGTTTTTATAACTTTTAACAAAAGTAATAAAAAAATAAACTTTTTAATTTAAACACTTAAAAAATATAGATATATATAATTTTTTTATGTTTTTATATTTTTGTATTTTTAAAATTTAAAACGTATTTTTACAAAAATAAATAAAAAAAAACTTTTTTTTAATAGCGTTTCGCTTCGGCGTTTAAGATGTTCCCCGACAGCGACGCCAAAAATACTTGATGTTATGCGAGGTATATACGAAATAGTTATATTTTTATTGCGACATACTATTAAATACGATAAAATTTTACACAAGTTATTATTTATTGAATGGATATACCTAAACCTTGCTACAACACTATAGGTAGTGTACCTAATCGTAAAGTAGTGTAGTTTTTAGTAAGTTCGGTTCGTTCCGCAGGGAGCTAGCCAAGTTTAACGCTATATTTTTAAACTATATTTGTATATATATAAATAATATATATATATATATATATATATATAAATATATATATATATATATATATAAATATATATATATAAGTAGTATTATTATTATAAAAGGGGGTTTTTACCGTTTAATGACCGGTTTGTCGATTTTATGTCTTAAGTCACAATTAAAACCTAATGTAAAATATTAAAAATAAATATAACTTAATTTAAAGTGTAAAGTAAATGAAGATAATAAAATTGCGATAATTAAAAGTACGATAATTAAAAGTGCAATAAATAAAATGACAGTAAATAAAAGTGCGATGAAATATGAAATAAAGGAATTATGCTTATTTAAACTTCCGTAATCATGATGTTCGACATGTTGATTTTAATTTATTACCATGGGTTAATTGTCTTTTGTCCTGGATTATTCGATATGTCCATCTGGTTTTTGTCCATAACAGTCCATCAGTCATAAATATAAAGTGCGAGTGTCCTCTTCAAATTATCCTTATATCCGAAGTCAAATATTCCAACTAATTGGGGACTTAAACTGTAATAAGGTTTTAATACATTTTTAATGATTACACCAGGTTATCGACTGTGTGCAATCCAAGGTTTTAATACTCTATTAACAATTATACCAAGTGTCCTTGTATGTAATCCACCCCTGTTTTAATGATTCCATTGACTATTAATCCATTCCGTGTCCGGTTAAATGAACGATTATTAGTACTTATAAATATCCCGCCCATCGTGTCCGATCGAGTGTATGTGGTTATTTATAGGTACGTCCAATTGTAAATCTTTATATTAAATTAATGAACTATCATTCAATTAAACAAATATAAAGCCCATTAATAGCCCATAGTCTAATTTCCACAAGTGTCGGTCTTTTGTCCAAACCCCAATTATGGTACAACGCCCAATAACCCCGTCTTTAATATTTAGCCCAACATCACGATTACTTCGATTTAAATAAGCATAATAATAACTTAGCTACGAGACATTAATTTAAAAAGGTTGAACATAACTTACAATGAGTATTAATAGCGTAGCGTTACACTGACAGAATTTCGACTTACAAACTTACAACATTCGATACCATAATCTTATTATTATTAATCTTAAATTAAAATTAAAATTATATATATATATATATATATATATATATATATATATATATATATATATATATATATATATATATATATATATATATATTGAGAGAGTTAGGGAGTAGAAGGATATTGTGTAAAAATTCGTCGACCAAACATTGCAATTTATAGGACTTGGCTTGCTACAGTGTCTCATGCGATCGCATGATTTTAACACTTCCTGGCCATGCGATCGCATGGCCAGCTGTACCAGCTCACATTGTCAACTAAAACGTGGGCTGCTGAGTTTATTTAATATATAATATAATATATATAATTTTATATAATTATATATATATTATATTATATTCTTGTGCCAAGTTGACTCATAATTTTAGGTCTGTTGCGTCGTGCGTTGATAGTTGGTTCATGTCCCGGTTCCGAATTTTCGAACGTCCTTGCGCACTATTTAATATCTTGTACTTTGCGTTTTGCGGCTTGTACTCTTGTAACTTTTAGATGTTTCTCATCAATAAATTGAACCACTTGGATTGTATTTTATACTTTTTAGCGTTTTGGTCGTTTGCGTCTTCAAACAGTCGAATCTGTCTTTTGTCTTCACCTTTTATTATTTAAACGAATATCACTTGTAAATAGAACAATTGCAACCAAAAACTTGTCTTTCTTGAAGGATAATGCTATGAAATATATGTTCGTTTTTAGCATTATCAACCGCTATGATACCACATGTCATACCCCGTCCAAATCCATCTGGACGAATACATTACATTTGGTTACATCGCGAGGTACTTGACCTCTATATGCCACATTTTACAAACATTGCATTTGTTTTTAAAAGATAAACTTTCATTTCATCGAAAGTTGACAGGCATGCATACCATTTCATAATATATCTAAACTATAAATGACTTGATAATATTCTTGATGAACTCAATGACTCGAATGCAACGTCTTTTGAAATATGTCATGAATGATTCCAAGTAATATCTCTAAGATGAGCAAATGCACAGCGGAAGATTTCTTTCATACCTGAGAATAAACATGCTTTCAAGTGTCAACCAAAAGGTTGGTGAGTTCATTAGTTTATCATAATCAATCATTTCCATAATTTTAATAGACCACAAGATTTCATTTAATCAATAACCATACACTCGTAAGTGTTTAAAATTCATTCATATGGATTGAACACCTGGTAACCGACATTAACAAAATGCATCTAGAATATCCCCATATATATACATCGAAGTACTAAAGCAGTTCAAATTCTCTGACTGGGGCATGTCAAGGCCCATAGATCTATCTTTAGGATTCGCGTTAATTGGTGACAATTATAATAAACACCAATTCTTAGGCTACCAAGTTCAACAAGGGCGATATCCGGTATAACAATTCAACCATAGAATGTAGTTTCAATTACTTGTGTCTATTTCGTAAAACAATAAAAGCAGCGCATGTATTCTCAGTCCCAAAAATATATATTGCAAAAGCATTTAAAAAGGGAGCAAATGAAACTCACAATAATGTATTTTGTAGTAAAAATACATATGAAGATATTGAACAATGCAGGGTTGGCCTCAGATTCACGAACCTATATCATTTATATATATATATATATATATATATATATATATATATATATATATATATATATATATATATATATATATATATATATATATATATATATATATTAAAATATATACTCGAAATCGAACAA
>NC_092333.1:49652500-49662500 GCF_046630445.1 Rutidosis leptorrhynchoides
TATAATTACATACGTTGATCTGCCTCGATTTCTCCATATGATATTTCCATTTTAAATTAAACTCTTCCTGTTCTATAATTTTCACCATTCCTATACTTTCTTTCATGGTTCTTACATCCACAAGATTGTGAAAATGCTTAACCCAGTTCTGATCCTTGTCCTTATCCTGACTATTGCAACAATCATTCTCCTTTTCCAACTTTCACCGGAGGAATCTGTTTTCTTTTACTTCTCCCTTGGGGTTATAGTGTTTTTAATTTTCCCGTGTCTTTATGTTGCGATAAACATTGATATACACGGTCTGTAATTTTCGTGTTGTTATTGGGCTTTATATCTCCCCTTATATTTCAATGTCCCTATTTCTGTTTCCTATAATCATTGTTATCCACAGTTAATACTCCCTCTTATTTGCTGCGATTTATACCCCACTTTCTATTTCGGAGCTTTGTCCCTTCATTTTTTCTTCTTGCGATTATGCATCTCTTGTAATGATCCAGAATTCATGGATATAAGTTTCAGAATGAACATTGTTAATATTCTAAGAAGGGAATGGTAATGGCACGATCTTGATTTGCTAAATTACCAGAATACCCTGGAAAAGACCGAATCATCAAGGAATATTTTCTTGATATTTTAGAGGTTTAAATAGAATACAAGAGTCGTGTAACATGGCACATGATGACGTTAGTGTCTGTGAATCATCACATTTCATTAGAAACTCAGCATAACTTACTGTAATATAATCACGTTGATCAAGTGTCATTATATTATACTAACTCATGCATCTGTTCCCAACATTACTTTAATAACATTCATATTTTAAACTCGAAAGTTTACAGAATATAGAAACTAACAGTTTCTATATGATGTAACATTGATAGCATGAAGAGATTAATGATTTCAGATAAGAATAGTTATGAAAATATCTTCAGAAATATGGAGGATATTTATAATGAAAGATACGATAATATCTTTGAATATCTAAGATCAAAGGATGATGGAGACTACTGTCCGCAAGGGTTTAGAGTAAGGAGTAAGATATTCGCTAAAGACTTCAGTAGGCATTGAATTATTTGGATTCTTTGAAGTCAAACTTATTCTTTGTGATTTGTCCATGGTTTCCTTCATCGTTAGCTCAATCCGTTTTTCAGTACCAAATTTTTCTATCGAGCGTTCCCAACACTCCATTCTTTATCATCAAACTCTTGGCCATTTAGGCCATCTACAATTTTAATGTTTCCTCTGCATTTAATGCAACCATATCTGAATCATCGATTATCAATCTGAGGTGATTTCAAGAGAATTGTGTTTTTAGATGATTAAACGCTGATGGTAATATAGTGGAATATAAAAGGTTCTCTGGTAACAATAAATGAGCATGCATATGTATCAAGGTTATAATAAGGTTGTTTCGAACGAAAAGTCGAAGTTGATTTGCTGGAGCTGTGACAAAACTAGCTATCTTGAACAGTAGTTGCAAAGTTATTTTCGGTAATAACAATGCCAAAGGAATTAGCATAGCTACGTGTTGAACGGTTACTCAGTTTCTGAGAGTTATTCAGGTGCATAACTATATGCATCAATCTTTCCTTCCGTAGATGAAGTGCGGTTGGTTCATCTTCTCGATTGAGGTATTTTCAAGAATCATGAAAGGTTTGAACGCAGGTTGGAATCGTCAAGATATAAATGAGGTTTAAGATGAAATCAAGTGGCAAACTTGAAGAATTGTTTAGTTTCATATGTTATAATTAATATTTTAATTTATTTTAATTGTCCAATGTTGGTAGTCCTCAGTTGATAGTCCACAGTTAGCAATTCAATAATTCATATGTAGTTTATTATATAATATTCGAATTAATTAATACGTATCGTGACCCGTATACATGTCTCAGACTCGATCACAACTCAAACTATATATATTATTGTAGAACCAACCTCAACCCTGTATAGAGAACTCAATCATTACTGCATATAGAGTGTCTATGGTGATTCCAAATAATATATATAGATGCGTCGATATGATATGTCAAAACCTTGTATATGTGTCCCGATATTTAAAGTGCGTAAAATAAATAACAAAAAATAAATGACGATAAATAAAGTGCGTAAAGTAAATAACAGAAATTAAATGATGATAAATAAAATTGCGAGAATTTAAATTGCGATAAATAAATTGCGATAAATAAAATGTAATCAGTTAGCTAGGAACAGTTAGCTAGGATTTTGTTAGCGTGGATTCTTAACAAAATTTCTCATAGTTAATTTGTTTGTTTCTAACAAATTTTTATTTTATCAAATGTTTTCTTCATTATGCCACTTGTTGGATTCTGATAGGTCAAAATCCAAATATGAAATTGAATGAAAATGGTGATTCTGCGGTGAACAGATACGTATAACGGTGAGTGCAAATAGGATAGTAAATAACTGTTAAATCAGCTTTGACGAATGTACAGTGTAACTTATTAAGGTGAAATCTAAATATTCCTCGGGTATTACCTACCCGTTAAAATATTTTCACCCTTTAACAGTTTGTTCAAAAGAATTTTTAATTACAATCTTTATGAAAATATATATACATATATATTTTCTTCAGATATAATCATGGATTTAATGAGTCAATATGATATTAAACTCATTTGATTTACCGTTAGAATAAGAATATATAATCTCTAAAACATTAGAGATTATATAATCGTCATGTCGAATGAAGATAAATGATGTAGAACGATTCGTAGATTGATGATTATGCTTGAGGTACATAATGAGATGTTGAGGCATAGATTGTTGATGGTACTGGTGCCGTTATTGATGGTACTGTTGGTGTCGGTGATGTTGCTGAAGCTGGTATGTTTTGCACCATATTTTCCAAGGCTACAACTCGGGCGCGAAGCTCGTTGACCTCTTATATTATTCCGGGATGATTGTCGGTCGAAACGAGCGGATGAATAAGGTTTTGAATTTGAGATAGTATATAATCATGGCGATATATTAGGGTAATGAGGGCGAACATAGTGTTTCGAATTGGTTCACTGGTGAATGCTTCAGGTTCTTCATTAAAACGTGAATTTGGTTGATGGAAAGGATCGCCTTCTTTTCATCTCCAATGATTTAGTAGGCTATGAACCCATCAAATGAATTGGCTGATTCATTCTAGGATACTGCTTTCGGAGCTTAGGTGAAACTTCATATCGGAATAGTTGTCGGAATTCGAGGAATTCGAACTGGTTGAGGGATTCATCTCGTACAATCAGATGAAGGATTTTTCGATAAGAAATAGATTATAGGATGTAAATTAGTACCCTGCAATACATAATTTATATATGCATATATAATACTAAAATCCCATAAGTTACGGAGGAATCTACGGAATCTGTCAGGCAAAGGTAACAATAACAGATACGCTAAGATATGAATTAGCAGATACGCTAAGATATGAATTTTGTCTATATACTATTCATGCAATCATTGTAGTATGATGTGTCTAGACTAAGAATAATAAGCAAGTGATTCCCTAAGATTGATAAGCAGGTAATTTTCGACACGAATTGATAAGCAAAACTTTTGACATGCAGACACGGTCGAAGTCCAGACTCACTAACGCATCTAAATAACTATCAGTTAGACACACTAATGCAAGACCTGGTTCGCTAAGACCACCGCTCTGATACCAACTGAAGCGACCCGTCCTAATCCATCCGGACGAAGTCCATATTGATTACAAACGATTCACAATAGTTGGTTACATCGCGAGGTACTTGACCTCTATATGATACATTTTACAAACATTGTATTCGTTTTAAAAGACAAACTTTTATTACATCGAAAGTTGACAGACATGCATACCATTTCATAATATATCTAACTAAAATTGACTTAATAATAATCTTGATGAACTCAATGACTCGAATGCAACGTCTTTTGAAATATGCCATGAATGACTCCAAGTAATCTCTCTAATATGAGTAAATGCACAGCGGAAGATTTCTTTCATACCTGAGAATAAACATGCTTTCAAGTGTCAACCAAAAGGTTGGTGAGTTCATTAGTTTAACATAAATAATCATTTCCATCATTTTAATAGACCACAAGATTTTCATTTCACATAAATATTCGTCCCATACATAGAGACAAAAATATCATTCATATGGATTGAACACCTGGTAACCGACATTAACAAGATGCATATAAGAATATCCCCTATCATTCCGGGAAATCCTTCGGACATGATATAAAACAACATCGAAGTACTAAAGCATCCGGTACTTTGAATGGGGTTCGTTAGGCCCAATAGATCTATCTTTAGGATTCGCGTCAATTAGTAGATCGGTTTACTAATTCTTAGGTTACCAAGCAAAAGGGGCATATTCGGCTTCGATCATTCACCCATATTTAGTAGTTTCATTTACTTGTGTCTATTTCGTAAAACATTTATAAAACTTGCGCATGTATTCTCAGCCCAAAAATATAAAGGGTAAAAAGGCAAATGAAACTCACAGTACTGTATTTTGTAGTAAAAATACATATGACGACATCTGAACAATGCAGGGTTGGCCTCGGATTCACGAACCTATATCATTTATATATTTATTAATATTCATAGTGGTAATTGAACACATATATGTATAAGTGTATTAGTTATATCATTTTTATGTTAATAATATATATATGTTTTATAGGTTCATTTTGTATATAAAAATATTAAATTTTGTTATGTTATATGTGTTATATATATATATATATATATATATATATATATATATATATATATATATATATATATATATATATTTCATTTGTTTATCGAAACAGTAGTTCTAATTATATTAAGCTAACATTAGTAAAAATAATTGTAATAACATTAATAATATACTTATGTTAAAAGTAACTCTTTTAGTGATAATGACAGTGATATTGATAGTAATACTTGTAAAAAAATATCAGTGTTACTGTTTATGATATTAATGATTTATTAGTAATAATAATAATAATAATAATAATAATAATAATAATAATAATAATAGCTTTATTAAAAATGATAATATTAATAATAGTAATATTGTTAATAATAATACAATGGTTTAATAGTAATAATAATAATAATACTAATAGTCACAAAAATGATACTATTACTAATATTAATGAGATTGATAATAATTATATCAATAATTGATCCTTAATACTTATATTAATAATACTTGATAAAATTAATAATATTAATGATAATAATAATTTATATCAACAATAGTAATTAATAATAATAACAATAATAATAATAATTAATAATAATAACAATAATAATAATAATAATCAAATTAAAAATTGAAAACTACCTTAATGGGCTTAAAAAGAGTAAACTGACAGAGCCGGGACTTGAACCCGCGACCTCTCGAAACTTCCTAACACCTTAACCATCTGGGCTGTCGCCCCATTTCCGTTTTATAAACCTTTCTAATTGTTTATAACCCGTATATTAGTAAACGTGTTCTTCTTCTTCTTCCTTTGTCAAATTCGATCCCATGTTTCAATTCCATTAGTATTGGAATAAAGTCTGGTTTATATCAAACAGTAACTGCTCGATTTTTGTTTGTATACTGGAAGAATCACTCGACGGCAGTCATGAGTTAAATAAAAAAATAAAAAATATATATATAAGAAAAGTGTGAGAGTGATAGCGAACAGATTTTGGAATTACTCTTGTGTTTTATACATATTCGTACGACCAAAATCAATCACCTTTAGTTTAGATAATGACTGGAAATAGAATGTCGTAATTTTTTTTATATATTTATATATATATGCCTTAATAATATATATAATATTTATATATGTATTTATATTTTACTTCTGTATTCTGTATGTATGTATGTATATAACTGTGTTTCTAAATATATATATATATATATATATATATATATATATATATATATATATATATATATTTATTTATTTAACAACTTATATATGTATCTGTTTATATATAAAATTCATAAATTTTTTATAATTAACAAATATAAATAAATTACCACTATTAATAATACTAATAACTATGTTACTACTGATAATCATATAAGTTGTATTATATTACCAAATATAATAATTTTAATAATTTTAGCATTACTTATATTAATAACCCTATTAATAATACTAGTGATTATATTAATGATAATAATACATAATAATAATAATGGTATTAATAAAGATAACAATAATATTATTAACAATTTAAATGTATCAAATATTATATCTATATATTATAATAATATATTCGCAATACTGATATTAATATTAATATTTATATTTATTAATAGTAATGAAGGTAATAATATTCTTACAACAACTATATTTTAACTTATTCTATATATATATATATATATATATATATATATATATATATATATATATATATATATATATATATATATTATTTATGTAATATTTAATAATCACATAATATATTATATAATAACTTTTATCAAATATTTATTATTTATATAGTTTATATATATTACAATGTTCATTTAATAATAGAAGTCATATCTATTTATATATAGATTCATTTTTAAATTACAACATAATTATTTTCTATTTTGTGTTACATAATTAATTTAAATTATGTTCTTTTATTTTCGATTATCATATATCCTTACATTTACATATATATACATATTTATAAACAATTGTTCGTGAATCGTTGGAATCTGGTTGAGGTCAAATGAATGTATGAACACAGTTTAAAATTCTTGAGACTTAACATAACAGACTTTGCTTATCATGTCGAATTCATATTAAGATTAAGTTTAAATTTGGTCGAAAATTCCCGGGTCGTCACAGTTAGAACCTACACTAAAATACGAAAATATATTTCATCTGCATAACGGTAGCGAACCGTCCAAATGAGGGTTTGTCAAACCCGTATGGCCACACAATATAAGTTCTCGCTTACACCCTGCAAGTGTAACTAATGATAATCGGATTGAGGCATTTTTGTTCTAACTCGCACGTAGAATATTTGTTTTCGCACTTGTGTTCAAAGTATAAAGCATGTAGTAAAAAAATCGTATATGTTTCTCATCCCATGATTTAAAAGTATAAAAGTTGTTGAAAGATGGGACTATGATCTCACCTCGAGTGCATGAGTATAAATGTACTTCACAAAGTAAACGTGTGCATGATAGTTGCTTAGCCTTAACCTAAACAAGTAAGTTGTATCAATTAATCGGTTACGACACAAGGTCGGGCAAAATGTGTTCAATTAGTCCTATGACTCATTACGACTCGATTATATAGCATGTGAATCACGTTGTCAAGTTTCATGCAAGAATCAAGTATAAAATAAGATTAGAACGATTGCATAAGTATTTTGTTAAGTTTGACTAAAAGTCAAACTTGGTCAAAGTCAACGAAAAATTCAACGGGGTCGGGTCGGGTCCCGAACTATTTTCCTGAGCTTAGAAGTCATGTATAAGCATGTTGGCCAAGTTTCATATCAATCGGGGGTGCATAGCATAGCTAGAATTAAACAAAAACGGAGATTTTTGGGCAGTCTGCCTCAGATGTGCCGTATCTGAGGCAGATGCGCCGCATCTGCATCTGTATCAGCCATTCTGGGACAGTTTATCACTTAGACGATTTCAACTTCAAACAACCATAACTTATGAACCGTAAACATTCAAAATACGTATCTTATATCGTTGGAAAGGTAATTTAACAAGGAATACAACTAAATACATTTGATGAATCAAATCCATCATTAACAACAATGAAAACCTCATCAAATGATCATTAAACGTTCAAAATTAAAGTTTCAAGTTCGCAAAACGCATTTCTTGACTCGGGAATCCAATTTATACATACGATACACCATTTTGAAGGTAATGAAACATACAATACAACTAATCACTAACTAATAACATTTCATGGCATTCAAAGCATCAAAAGTTCATTTTAGAGTTCATCAAACCCTAATCAAAATCATGAATTCAACCATTTTGTAAATGAAGCTTTTCTAAATCAACCTACACATCAAAATGAAGCTAATGATGCTAGTAACACATTTAATACATGAACTTTAACATTTAAACAACATTTAATCAACCAAATGCAAGGATTAAGCACACCCATTTCAAATGTTCAAACTAGTTACTCAAACAACAAATCGAGCAAACTAAACACATATTCATGTTAGACTTGAGCCATAGACACTAATTAACACCATTTCAAGTCAATAAAAACGAATTTAGAGAAATCTAGTGTTTTAGAGATGTTACCCAAATGAGATAAAATTTGTATCAAAATGTAGAAGATGAAGAGAGGATTCCAAATATGTAGTCGGATTTGTTGTGAGCTTCCTAGATGTGAAATGGATGATGATTTCTTGTTTGAGTGTTTGAGAGAAAACGAGGAAGTAAGAAAGAAAGAAAGAGATCAATGAATGAGTGGAGGTGGTGAGGTGGTTGACTAGTCAACTACTAGCCACCTCTTTGGTCAAGTGGCAAAACTAGTCCCTTGATTTCGGATGCGGGTGCGTGAATTACCTAAACGAAATATTTTAAAAACGCTAGGGTAAACGAGAGATGTTAAATCAAATAACGGAAATATTAAGAACGTTAGTTAACGAAAGATACGAATTTAGATAACGAAAGATATTATCTAAAAAAAAGACGGTGTTAAAATAAATTTAACGGAAAAACGCGGGATGTTACATTTACCATCCCATATCCTTTCATCGATCAACCCAAGCCACTACATGCACCGCTGCTATACAATAATTTATAGCTACACAACTGCTACTTCGAACTACACTTAATATGCTGCTGTTACTGCTGCCATTCGGTTCTATTTTAGCTGCAAACCGCCACCTGTTACCATTGATTACTACACTGCAACTTACAACGAGTTCTGTTTTTCTTTCTTTTCTTGTTCAAGACATCAACCACCACAACACTATCATAGAACAATCATTAACAAATGCAACTAGTTGTTTATATTCGAAAACCAACACAACAACATCAATACAAACCTGCAACTATTGATTTTACCTCCTGTGTCGGTCAAAATACTACTCCTACTGTTCAAGCTGCTATTCTTGCTATTGCTTTTCGATCCAAGAACAAACCCGATATAAACCTCTTCATCGATCGCCAGAACTACCCATCACCACAACCGTAAACCACTTTCACCATCCAAGAATCCATCACCACTTCATTCTAAGTTGTTTCTTCAACAAACTACATCCACTATTTACAGCTTCTGTACCTATTTCTATAAGATTGAAAACAACTCGAATCCACCATCAATATCACTACAACAAAACCTCAAACCCAACTCATTTGGCTGCTTGTTACCTGCTACTGCCACTATCAATTATGTTCCTGTTAAACCTGCAACATAACCGAACACATTTCAACTATTGTGGTACATTTTCAGTTTTTGATTGGATTAAAACATCAAACCACCTATAATCACTGTCATCTATATATATCATCATTAATAATAACTAACAAGAACTAAATCATAGTAATCACCTTCAATTTGTAACTAACTAATATTATTCGTCTTTGAACCGGATCGAATGAGAAAGAATTAAGACCATCGTTGTGTTACACTAAATCGAAACCCATCAAGGACACAATCTGTTATTGTTTAGGTTTGATCCTTTTACAATAAAAAAAAGTACAGAAATTATAGAAGGATTAAAGAAATTTAGGAAATATAATAAACCAATTACCTATTTCACCAATTAAGGAACCGATTATTTGATCGATGGATGAAGGTTGATGTTCAACGATGATGACGAAGACTGATGACGATGTTGAACGAGGATAATGACAAATCAATAACCTGCTATTCATCGATGGATGTTGCTGGATTGATCTGTTGATGATGAAGATGGTTATTGATCGATTATATGATGATGAATTTTTTTTTCTTTCTCTCTGCGAATGACTCTTGATCTCGATCTGAATTGGGGAAAGACCAACAATAAATGCGTACTTATATT